>NC_060957.1:3915397-4215397 GCF_910589235.1 Vespa crabro
ACGTTAATAATAATAACGACAATAACAATAAAAACGATTATAACGATAATATCGATAATCACGATAACAATAATAATGATAATAACGATAACAAAAATAATCATAATAACAAAAATAACACTAATATGGATAATAAAGAAATTAATAATAACAATAATAATGACAATAACGAAAATAATGGTAACAATAATAATAATAATAAATTAATAATGATAATAACGATAATAACAACAATAATAATAATAACAATAATTGTGTTAGTAACAGTAATGAAGATAATAATAATAATAAAAATAATAACGTTAATAATGATAATATTGATAATAATTATAATAACAATAATCACAATAATAACGGTAATGATTATAATAATAATAAAAAAAATTATAAAGTTATAAAGGAATATAAAAGTAAAAACGATAGTAATAATAACAACGATAATAACGATAATAATAATATTAATAGCAACAATAATAACGATAATGACGAAAATAATGATAACAATAACAACGATAATAAAACCAACAATATTAACGATAATAACGATAATAACGATAATATAGATAGTAATAATAATAATAATAATAACATAATAACTATAAAAACTTTTATAAAGATAATAATAATAACAATAATAAAGATAATAACGATAATAACGATAAAAATATAAACTATAATAACGATTATAATGATAATAATAATAATTACAAAAATGATAATAACGATAATATCGATAATAATAATAATATTAATAATAAATTAATAACGATAATAACGATTATGACGATAATAATAATAACAATTGTAACGATAATAACGATATAAACGATAAGAACGATAATGACGATAATATAATAGTAATGATACTAACAATAATAAAGATAATAACGATATTAACGATAAAAACGTTAATGACCATAATATAATGCAAATGATAATAACAATAATAGAGATAATAATGATTATGACGATAATAATAATATTAACAATAGTAACGATAATATCGATAATTAAATTAATGAAGAGAATAAAGATAGTAACGATAATAACGAATATAATCAGTACATTATTTACGATACTAACGATATTAAAGATTATAATAAAAATATTAATAACGGTAATAACGAAAAAAACGTTAATAATAATAACAATAATTTCAGTAATAAAGATAGTAACGATAATAATAATAACTACAATATTTAATACTAATAATAATAATAACAATAATGATAAGAACGATTATTTCGATAATAATAACAACGATAATAACGTAATAAAGATAATAATGATAACAATAATAACGATAATAACGGTAACAACGATGATAATAATTACATTTATAACGAGAATATTGATAATATCAATAATAACGCTAATTACGATAATAGCGGAAACAATACTAAGGATAATAATTATATTAACGATAATAATAATAACAATAAAAAAGACAATAATGATAAAAACTATTATGACGATATCAATAATAACAATAATATCGATACTAACTATAATGACGATTACAATAATAACATTAATAACGATAATAACGATAATAATAATAATAACTATAATGACGATAATAACAACATTATTAATAACAATAATAAAGATAATAACGCTACTAACGATGATAATAAGGATATTAATTACGTTAATAAGGTTAATAAATATTGTTAATAATAATTTTAATAAAATAATTATGATAAAAAGGACAATAACGAAAATAATAATAACACTGATAACGATGAAAACGGTAATAAAGATAATGATAATAATCACTATAATAACGAAGATAACGACAATAACGATAATAACGATACCTATAATATCGATAGTAACGAAAAAAACAATAATTATTAATAATACTAATGATGTTAATAACAATAAAAACGATAATAATAATAACTATAATTACGGTAATAACGGTAATAATAATAATAATAATAGCGATAATAGCAATGATATCGATAATAGTAATAATAATAATAAAATAATATCGATAATAACGATTATAAGGATAATAATAATAACAATAATATTGATCCATAAGATAATAATAGCAATGAAACGATAATAACTATAATAACGAGAAATATAATAAATATAATAACGATAATAATGATAATAATAAAAATAATAATAACGGCAATAAAGATAACATCCATTATAATAATAATAATAATAAAATAATAACGATAATAACGATTGTAACGATAATAATAATACTAATAATAACGATAATAACGGTAATAAAAAAATTAATATAATAGTATTAATAAGGTTAATAACGATAATAATTATAACAACAATTCTAACAATAAGAACAATAATAAAAATAATAATGATGATAATATTAATAACGTTAATATCGATAATAATAATAATAATAATAATAATAATAATAACAATTATAACGAAAATAACAAAAATAACTATAATAATAATAATAACAATAATAACGATAATAACGATAAAAACGTTAAAAATGAAAATTACGATAATAATGATAACAACAATATCGATATCAAAAATAATTATAGAAATATTAATAACAATAGTAACGATAATATCGATAATAACGATAACAATAATAAACAAAATAATGATAACAATAATAACAATAATAAAGATAATAACAATAATTATAAAAATAATAATAACAATATTTACGATAATCTCGATAATATCGGTAATAACGAAACAATAATAACGATATTAACTATAATAACGATAATAAAGATAACAATAATAACGATAATAAGGATAATAACGATAATAACGATGATATTAAAAACATTAATAACGATAATAACGATGATAATAATAATATTAATAACGTTAATAACGATAATAAAGTAATAACGATGATAATAATTACAGTAATATCGAAAATAACGATAATGCCACTATTAATAAATGAAATAAATTTATCAATATCAATAATGACGGTAATACCTATAATAACAATAATAAAAACAACTGAATAATCTATAAAAAAGATAATTATAATAATAAAAATAACCATAATAACGATAATAATATTAATAGCAATAATAACGATAATAACGATATTAACGATAATAATAAGAAAATAATAACGATAATAACCATAATAACTTTAATAACGATAATTATAATAACAATAACAACGATAATAACAATTATAACAATAAAAACGATAATAATATTGTTATCGATAGTAACGATAATGACAATAATATTAATAACAATAAGAACGATAATATCGATAATAGCTATAAAAACAGTAATATCGAAGATAACAATAATAATAACGATAGTACTAATAATAATCAATATTAATAATAACCAAATAATCGATTATAAGGTTAATAAAGAAAATAATAACGGTAATAATACTAATAATGATTGTAACGAGTATAACTATCTTAAGGATAAAAAACGATAATATCAATAATAACGATAATAACGATGATAATAATAATAATAATTATATTAATAATTGTATTAAAACAATAACAATAATAATAAAAATAATAACGATAATAATGACAATAACGATAATAACGGTGATAACTATAATAAGGATTATAACGATGATAACGGTAATATCGATAGTAACGATAATAACAATAACAATAGCGATAATAACAACAGTAACGTTAATACGATTAATAATGATAATAATAATAATAACGTTAGTAACAATAAATTGATAATATCGATAGCGGTATTTATAACGATAATAACGATAATATCGATTCTGATCCGACACATTTATTTGTCGGGTGTCTGAGATCCAGACAGCCGCGGTGCCCAATTCGTCGGCGTACCATCCAGCTCCTATTATATTCTGGTACTGTTCGCTGATCAGAACAACATCCGCTTATTTCTGAAAGCAGATCTGGATTAGGAGGTGGGACAGAGTTGGGTTAGGTGTTGGAATAATAGTGACAATAATTACGATATTAATAATAATAATAATAATATCGATAATAATAATAATTACGATATAAAAGATAGTAACGATGATAACGATATTAATAACGATTATTATAATAGTAACGATAACAGTAAAAATAATAACAATATTATTAATAATAATAATAATACTGATAATGAAAAAAAATAAGGATATAAACGTATATAACGATAATAACGACAATAATAACGACAATGATAATTGTAACGAAAATAACGGTAGCAACTATAAAAATTACGATAATAACGATTATAACGATTATAACGTTAATAACGATAATAATAACGATAATAAGGATAACGATAAAAACATTAATAAAGTTGATAATTACGATAATAGTAGTAGTAACAATAACAGCGACAATAATAACGATAATAATAGTAATGTAGTTAATAACTCAGGATTGAAACGATATATATATTCTAGCAGTACATGAGACTAGATTTTTGGATAAAAATGTGACAGAAACTAAAGAATATAAAATCTTTAAAGGTATGCATGCGATTAAAATTATGATGTGATTGCCAAACTTGGGAACAGACTTATATATCTGTAAATGAGTATTAAACTTTGTAACAGAATTCAAATCCCGCTCAGAAAGGATGTCTCTTTAGACGATGAAATGCAAAAGTCAATTATACATTTTTATTAATTGTCATGCACCAATAAATAAAGACAACATGAAGAACCCAAATAAAGTAGAGGAATTCTGGGACATCCTGGACGATGAAGTGTCTAAAATTCCAAAGTCAAATGTAGTGATATTACTTGGAGATTTCAATGCCCAAATTGGAAGAGAGAGAATTCAAAGAACAATAGCGGGAGAATATGCTGCAGACTAAAGAACAAATAGAAATGGGATGAGATTGATTACTATTTGTAAAAACTTTCAATTGAAGGTAATATTGACATTCTACAGGAAATTGCCAAGAAGAGCTAAAACATGTATTTCTCCAAATCCATGTTTCCAAGGTGAATTTCAAATAGATCATGTAGCTATATCCAAAGAAACATGACGGAAATTATGTGTGTCAAGGTAGTGAGAAGGTGAGAATTTGAATCTGATTACTATTTGTCTAAAATCAAAATCAAATTCCTACCCTACAGAAATCACAGAAGAGGGGAAATAATAAATAAGTACAATACAAATAGACTCCAAATTACACAAGAAACTTTGGAAACATTTCAGGAAGAAATAAAAGTAACTCATCATGGGAAGTGGCAAGATTTATTAAAAGAAATAATGAACGCAGCCCAGAAAATATTTGAACTAGCCAAGCATAGAAAAAAACATTGGTGGAACCAAATATGTGAAAATGCATTACAGGATAGAATAAAACAATGGAAAAAGTGGAAATACTCGGGGAAGAATGAACACCATGATCTATTCAAACAACGAAAGAAAGACGCAGCTAGAATAATAAGGGGAATTAAAAAATCTTTCGAAAAATCACATCTTATCGTCATGCAAAACAACTTTTTTAAAAATAATTCATGAAATTTCAATCAGACATTTAAGACTCAATTAAAGGGGTATCAAGCGTCTAGCATATGCTTCAAAGATGAAATTGGTAAATATGGCCTAAGCATTGCGGAATACTGTGAAATAATTGCGAAACTCTTTGACCAACTTTTAAACTGTCCTAAACCAGAACATGAATTTGAATTCTCTGAAACAACTGAAAATCTGGAAGATGATATACCACCCAAAGGTGAAGAAATTAAGGAAGCAATTAAAAATCTAAAAAATAATGATGCTAGTGAAGAAGACTCTATAATAGCTAAACTTTTGAAATGGTCTCAATCCAAAGTCATTGAAGAAATGCAGTTAATCTTTGTAGATATTTGGAGAACCGAGAGGTTTCCAGAAGAGAGGAAAGTAACTCTAATTCATCCAACACATAAACAGGGGAACAGACAGAATGAAGATAACTATAGAGGCATTTCTCTTCTGCAAACTGCATACAAGGTAGTCTCAAAAATATTGCTGAATAGAATATAATCAACACTTGACAAGCAACGGGGAGAGTAGCAAGCTGGATTTCGAAAAGATAGATCTTCTTCAGAAAAAACTTTTAACTAACAATTCATAATTCGCCGTAGGATACTGAATTCAAAAGTCATAGTAATAACTTTTATAGATTTTTAAAAGGCATTTGACTCGGTTGGTAAAGAAAACATAGATAAATAATACGTGAATTTGGAGTTAATAATAAAATGGCCAACTTAATACGTGAAACACTAACTGACACGATATCAAAAGTAAAATTTATGGATGAGATATCTATACCTATTGAGGTAAATATAGGTGTAAGGCAAGATGATGATTAATCACTACTTCTATTCAACTGAGTTCTAGGAAAAATTGTCAGAATTTGGAAGGTAAAACTAAAAGAACAAAACGTTTCGCCAGTTAATTTGGGAAGAAAGAACTAAGGCATTGAAATATGTTGCCTAGAATTTGCAGACGATTTTGCTATAATGTCAGACAACCTAAAAAGTGCAACAACACAAATCAATCTCTTGGAAGAAATAGCTGACAAAGCAGGTTTGATATGCTTAGTTCTAAATTATAGATTAGATAAACTAGATGTACCAGAAAGGAGAATCATGAGGATAATTTTAGGTCCAGTGAAAACAACAAAAGTATGGAAATTAATATCTAATGCTGAAATATACAGGAACATAGAGGGCATAACTGAAAGGATAAGGAAAGGAGACTGCAATTTTTGGCCATATTTTCAGAATGGATGAAAACAAATTAAAAAAAGGACACTAGTGTACCTTTGGGAGAAAAAGGCAACAACAAGTCGGATTCAAGAGGTAAAGAAAGATCTAGAAAGATATAATATAAGTGAGGAAGAAACTATAGACACAGAGATTCTTAGAAAGAGGGTATTAAGAATGGAAGAATTCCAAGGTAGATTGGTGGAGACACCTGGTGAAAAGTGGTCTGAGAACAGAAAAAAGAGCACAGTGGAAAGACGAAGGAATATTGGATGGAACGAAAAAGAAAAAAGCTAAGTATGATGATTTGAAATTGGCATGGGGTCCCCAGCAGGCCTCATCGAAAAAATAAGAATAGAAATATAATAATAATAATAACGATAATAACTACCATAATAATATTAACAATAATAACGATAACAACAATAATAACGATTATAATGATTATAACGATAATAACGATAATAACGATAATAACGATAATAACGATAATAACGTTAAAAACGATAATTACAATAGTAACGATAATAATAATAATGATAATAATAATAAGAATGATAATAATGATAATAACGATAATAACGACAATAATGTTAATATCGATAATAATAATTGTTACGATAGTAACATTAATAACAATAATAATAACCATAACATAAATAATAACGGTAATAACAGTAATAAAAATAATAATAAAAATAATAAGAATAACGATAATATCGATAATTACGGTAATAACGGTAATAACGATAAAACGATAATAACGATAAAACGATTACAATTATAGTAACATTGATAATGATAATAAGAAAGATAGAAGTAATAAAAACGCTAACCACGATAATGATAATATCGATAACGATAACGTAAATATCGATAATAATATCGATTATAACGATAATAACGGTAATAATAACGATAATGATAGTAATAATTATAATAATAATGAAGATAATAACAATAATTACAATAATAATAATAAAGATGTTAATAACGATAATAACGATCATAACAAGAATAATGATAATAATAATAATAAAGATAATAACGATAATAACGGTAATAACGGTAATAACGATTATAATGATAATAACGATAATAACGCTAATAACGATAATAATATCATAATAATAATAATTACTATAATGAAAATAATTACTATATTAATAACGGTATTAGTAATAATAATAATAATAATAATTATAATTACAATAATAACAATATTAACGGTTATAATGATAATAACGACAATAACATTAAAGGCGTTAATATTAACGATAATAACGAAAATAATCTTAATAATAACGATAAAAATGAGTTGTTCGTAACGAAATTTCGTTTTTTTAATGAAAATAAAATACAATTTTCCTATAATGAACAAATATTTTATTAAATTATTTTTTGGCCATTCTGTTTCATTACGTTTTGCCATCTTTCTGGTAGTAGAATTATTTGACGATCATAAAATTTTTGGTGTTTCCTGACAAAAAACCGAACGAGGTGATATTTGACCAACTCATTTGAAGTGAAGGTTTTACCGTCTAAAAAATTTTGCAGTGACCGTAACAAATAATAATCCGAAGATGCCAGTTCTAGATAATATGGTGCGTCTGGCATTCTAGCCCATTCAAGCTGTAAAAGCTTTTGGTGATAGATCAATCTTGAATTAGGTCTCGCATTATGTTGTTGGAACACTACACCTATTCTGTTGATTAATTCTGGCCTTTTATGTTGAAATGCATCAGCCGGTTCGTCCAGCTGATGACAGTTGACTTCCGAATTAATTGTTGTGTTATCCGGTAAAATCTCGAAAATAAGATTCCTTTAAAATCCCACCAAACATATAGTATCATCTTTTTTTGATGGATATTTTGGAAACTTTTGGAAATGCTTTGATCCGGCACATCTTTTTTGCTCCACGATCTCTTACGTTTGACATTGCTATGTACAACCAATTTTTCGCCACCAGTAATGATACGCTTCAAAAATGGATTCTAGAGCACGAGGAGAACCACTCCCGTTCTGGTCTGCCGGACCGAACTAACGTCTACTAACGACTACGTCTGCGTAGATTTTACTCTTGCGTAGGTTTCAGGTGGATCGCGTCCGGCTTCGTTCTCTTTCTCAGCCTGCCCTTCGATTTGCTCGGCTTCTTTTTCTCCTGCGATGGGGATTTGGTCGCCTTCTGCGAGGATGTTTCCTCATTATTTTCTTCTTGACGACCTCCGTCCACTTAGTGGCTTCGATCGTCGTCGCCTCTTGCATCGGGCATATGAGGCTTTCTACAGGGAACTGCGGCGGGATTGTAGCTGCTCTCTTGTCTGTGCTAACATCTGGTATAGAGTTGGCCCGTGGCCGTTGAGAGACATGGAAGAGGATCCTCGCTCCCTCATTGACAATGCTCGAGGTTTATACATAAACTCGAGGCAGTCAATGATCTCCTCCTATTCCGGGAACCCTTGCTTGATCGCATTATATACGCTCGGCTGTCTAGTCACAGACGCACTCATATTGGCAAGGAGGAACCTTGCTTGCCCGAGTTTCTCTCTCTCTCTCCATCTTGTATTGTCCCTTTCGAAGGCTGAGAACCTCCGTTATTGACGCTTTGAACAGCGATGTCACTTCCAATTGATACTGGATTGTTTTTAATTTCTTGTTATTGAATTTGATTTATAATTTGATTCTCCATAGCTTGTTTGATACTCCAGAGTGCCAGGCCGCCTCTGAACGCCGTGTCTCAGGATGAGGGGGGGTGATAACATTTGGCTATAAGAGCGGGAATGAAGTATCCGCCATTGCCGTTCACATACTTCCTTCATCGACATCCTGACACTCCCCTGGGTGCGATGCGTTGTCGCCGGGAGTTTCCACGATAACTGCGCTTTATGAATCATCCAGCACATCTCGTTCGGGCAGATTGTACTCTGCGTAACTCGGGTCCCCACGGGGCTATTCGTCGAAAGAAAAGAAATGCTCAAATCCTCCCCTCGGGGAAATAATAAAATTAATATTACTATTTTATTATTAAACTAAATTAGACAAGGTCCATTAGCATAACCACGAACTCGTTCGCGTTCCTCCAAATAAATCATTGAATATATAAAACCAGTTGTAGAGTGTCGCGTGATTTTATTTACTGCGAATCGAAACGCCTCTGACGCGATGATGATAAGTATTTCATAAACTGCGGACGATATAATGATAAGTACAGCCGTGAGTAGTGTAGAACACGGTAATTGCGTATGCTATGGCTGCCAATAAGGGCGACACTTGTTCGCCAGAGGTTCGAAAAATTAGCTATAGTTCATGCCACTACCAAGTAGATCATGGTCAACTCCACAAGCCAACAACAAAGGGCGGCGCATTATTAGTTGCAGTAGTATGTGCAAATTGCGGAGACGACGGAGTGGCCATCGTAATCTAGAATGGATAGTGCTGCATGAGTACTCGGTGGACAGTCGAGTCTGCCGACCAGTCATAGAATATAGGTCGCAAAAGTAACACGAACTAGAAGGCAACACAGGCAACATCCGGAATGGAGTCCTTAGCCACGACAATAAAACCGAACAAATTTTCACAAATAATTCGATAGATGTTCGATCTCTAGTCATGAATATTTTCGTAATTAATATTGATAAAAATGATAATAACGATAATAACAATAATAATATTAACGATAATGACGATAAAAGCGATAATAACAATAATAACGATATTAATAATGGCATCGATAATAACGAAAATAAAAAGGATAATAATAATAATAAATATAATAACGGTAGTAACGATTATAACGATAATTACAATAATAACGATAATGACGATAATAATGTATGTAATAATAAAAATATAAGCAATAATAATAGTAATAATAATTATAATAAAAATAAGAACGATAATAACGACAATAACGTTACTAAAGATAATAAGAAGGATAATACCGATAATAACAGTAATAACGAAAATAACGATACTAATGATTATAACGATAATAACAGCCATAACGATAATGAAAACGATAAAAATAATAATAACGGAACTAATAATAATATTATAATAATAATAATCATGACAATAAAAATAATAAGGATAATAATAATAATAACAAAAATAACTATGGAAACGATAAAAAGGATTATAATGAAAATGACGATAAGGACGACAATAACAAACGATAATAATACGTATAATAGTAAGGATAATAACAACTATAATGGCGTTAATATAGATAATAAAATTTATAATAATAATTATAATAATAATGAAAATAGTACCGATAATAACGATAATAAGGGTAATATTGATAACAACGATAATAACGACAATAACGATAATAATATTAATATAATGACAATAATAATAACGACAATAATAATAATGTAAATAATAATAAAGGTAATAGCGATAATAAAAACAATGACAACAATAACGTTAATAACGATAATAACAATAATAAGAATAATAAAGATGATGACTAATATAAAGATAATAACGATAATAACGATAATAACGATTATAACGACAATAACGAATATAATGACAATAACGTTAGTAGTGGCAACAACAACAACAATAACGAAAAAAACGGAAATAACGATAATAATGATAATATTAATAATAACGAAAATATCGTTAGAAATAAAGATAATAATACTAATAATAAAGACAATAACGATAATAATAATAATAATAATAATAATAACGTTAATAACTATAATAACAATTATTAGGATAATAAATTTGATAACGATCATAACGATAAAAAAGATAATAACGGTAATAAAAATTAGAATAACAATAATAATAATAATAATAATAATAATAATAATAATAATAATAATAACGATATTGAAGATAAAAAAGTTAATAACGATAATAACGTTAATAACTACAATAATAATAGTAACGTTAATAACAACAATACTAACGATAATAGTAATAATAACTAAATAACTACAAGCGATCATGACGATAATGATGGCAATAACGTTAATAACGATCTTAATAAGGATAATAATAATAAGAACGATAAAAATGATAATAATAATAATAAAGATAATAACGATAATAGCGATAATGACGATGATAATGATAATAACGATCACGAATACAATAACGTTAACAACGATATTAATATCGACAATATCATAGGAACGATAATAATGATACCAATAATAATGACGGTAATTACGAAAATAACTATAAAAACGATAATAACGTTATTAACAATAATAACGATATTAATAATTACAATAAAAACGATAATAACGATAATAACGAAAATAACGATAATAACAATATTTATAATGGAATAATAACGATAATTAGCGTTGAAAATAATAATAACAAAAAAAAATATTAACGATAATAAGGATAATAACGATAATAATAATCGTAATAATAACAATACCTTCAACAATAACGGTAATAACTTTAATACAGATAATAATAATAACACTCATAGTGATAATAAAGAAAATGGCGATAGTAACGATAATAATAATAACGATAATAACGGCAATAACGATAATAGTAATAATAATAATTATAACCATAATAACGATAATATCGATAATAGTAATAATAATAATAGAATAATATCAATTTTAACGATTATAACGATAATAATAATAACAATAGTAAAGATAATAAAGTAAATAACGATTATAAAAATAATAACAATAGAATAATGACGATAATAAGGATTATATCGATAATAATGAATATAATAATAACGATAATAACGATAATAATGATAACAATAATAACGATAATAACGATAATAACGATCAGAACGATAAAAATAATAACAATAATATCGATAATAACGATAATATAAATAACAATAATAACGATAATATCGATTATAACGATGAAAATAATAACGATAATAACATAAATAACGAGAATAATAAAAACAATAGTAACAATAATAATGGAAATAACAATAATAACGATAAGTATGATAACATTAATAAAAAAATAACGGTAAAAACGATTTTAACGGTAATAATAATAAGATTAATAACGATAATATCAATAATTATAAAAATTATATAATAATAATAACAATAATAACGATAATGACAATAATAACATGAATATTAACAACAGTAATAAAGGTGATAACGATAATAACGTTAATAAAAATAATTTAGATATTAATAATAATAATATCTACAATAATAAAAATAATAACGTTAATAACAAAAATAAAAATATCAACGATAATCACGACAATGACGATAAATCCATAATAATAATAATAACAATAAGAACGATAATAATGATTATAAGGTTATTAAAAATAATACTAATAATAACGATAATAACGATAACAACGATAACATCAATAACAATAATGACGATGATAAAGACAATAAAGATTATAATAAGAAGAATAATAACGGTTATAACGTTAATAATAATAATAATAATAACAACATTTGTAACGATATTAAGTGTAATAACTATAATAACATTATTAATATTAACATAACTACAATGATAAAGATAATAACGGAAATAACGATAATAATAATCGCAATAATAAAAATAATAACAATAATAGCGATATAAATGTTATTAGCGATTATTTCGGTAATAATAATAACACTAATATCGATAATAACGAGAATAATAATAATAATAATAATGATAAAAAAGTTAATAAAGATCATAACAATATTAATGATAATGATCTACAATTATGATGATAATAACGATAATAATAATAACAATATAAAAATAATAACGATAATTACGATAAAAACGATAACATCATTAACAATAATGACGATAATAACGACAATAAGCATACTAATAATAAGAATAATAACGGTTGTAACGTTAATAATAATAATAATAACAACAATATTAACGATAATAACCACATACAACGATAATAACGATTTTAATAATAACAATAACTACAACAATAACAATAATAACGATAATAATAATCGTGATATCTATAATAACAATAATTACGATGTAATCAATAATAACGATAATGACGATAACAATAATAAATATAATAACGAAAATAACGATAAAAATTATAACAAGAATAACGAAAATAATAATAATAACGATAACAATATTAACAATAATAACAATAAAAACGATAATAAACAGAATAATAATAACTATAATAAAGGTAATAACGATAATAATAATAATATTATTAACGATAATAACGATAATAATGATAAGAATTATAATAATAATAAATTTTAAACGATAATAACAATACCAATAATGAAGATCATAAAGATAATAAAAATAAAAACAATAATAACAATATTAATAACAGTAATAATGTTAATAACGATAACAACAATATTAATAATTGCAATAATAATGATAATAACGATAATAGTGATAATTATAATAATAATAATAAAGATAATAACGATAATAGCGAACACAATAATAATAATATTAAAATAATACGGATAAAACGATTATAACAATAATAAAAATAACAATAATAACGATAATAGCGATAATAACGATAATAACTATAATAATCATAGCAATGAACACAATAATAACGAAAAAAACGATAATGATGATAATAACGATTATAACCATAACAATAATCATAACAATAATATCGAGAATAAAGATAATAACCATAATAGCGTAAATAATAATAACGATAACAACGATAATAACAATACTAATAAATACAATAATAAAAATTATAACGGAAATAAAGATAATAACCATAATAATAATAAAAATAATCACCATAATAACGATAATAACAGTAATAACGATAATAATAATAACAATAATAAAGATTATAACGATATTATTAATAACGAAATCAACGATAATAATAATCAAAACAATAATTATAATAACTGTTATAACGATAATATTACTACAGTAATAAAAATAATTACGATAATGACGGTAATAATAATAACGATAATATAAATAATAACGATAATATCGTAAATTATAAAAATAAAATAGCGGTAATAACATTAATAATAATAATCATAATAACGATAATAAAGATAATAATATCATTGATAATAATAACATTAACAATAATAATAATAATAATATAGAAAATTACGATAATGACGAAAACACCACTAACAATAGTGACGATATTAACGACCATAACAAAAATAATAATAATTATAATAAAATAATAAAGATAACAATAAAAACGATATTAACGACAATAATAATAATAATAATAACGATAATGACGATAATATTGATATTAATAGTAATAAAAATAAAGATGATAATAACGATAATAAGGTTAATAACGATAATAGCGATAATAAAAATAATTATAATAATAATAATTACAATAATAACGATAATAACGTTAATAGCAAGTACAATAATAAAATTAATAATGATAATAACGATATTAACAATAATAATAATAATAATAATAATAACGATAATAACGAAAATATCGATAATAATAATAATAATAATAATAAAGTACTATCGATAATAACGATTATGACGATAATAATAATAACAATAGTTACGATAATAACGATAATAAGGATAAAAAAATACTAATGATAATAACGATTTAAATTATAATAATAATAATAACAATTATAACGATAATAACGATAATAACGATAATAATATTAATAATAATAAAATCATAACGATTATAATGCTTATACAGTTAATATTAATAACAATAATATCGATAATAACGTTAATAAAGACAATAACGATAATAACAATAACACTAATAACTACGATAACGATAATAACCATAATAATAATAACAATAATATAGAACATAACGGAAATAATGATAATAGTAATAACACTAATAACGATAATAACGATAATATCTATAATAACGATAACAATAATAAAGATGATATCGAACACAACTATAATCATGATAACAACAATAACCATCATAACTATAATAACGATAATAATGATAATAACAGTAACAATTATAACGATAAAAAAGATAAAAACGATAATAACGATAATAATAATAACGATAAAACCGATAATAACGATGATAATAATAACATTACGAACGATGATTACGATATTAACGATAATCACGATAATCATAATAACAATAATAACAATAATAGCGGATATAAAAATAATAACGATACTAATAATAACAATTATAACGATGATAATGATGAAAACGTTAATAATAATAATGATAATAACAATAATAATAGTAAAAATATTACCAAAAATTACAATAATAAGGATAATATTGATAATAAAGATAATAACAATAATAATAACGATAAAGCGATAAAAACGGAAATAAATGTAATAACTGTAATAACGATAATAACGATGATAACATTAATAATAATTATAACAACAAACACGATAATAACGATTTTAACGATTGTAATAGTAACAATAATAATAATTATTATAACGATAATTACGATAGGAACGATAACTTCAATAACAATAATGACGATAATATCGTCAATAAGGATAATAATAATAATAATAAACATAATAACTATAATATCGATAATAATAACAATAATAACGATAATAACGATAATATAGATAAAAATAATAAATATAATTACGATAAAAACGATAATAATGGTAATAACAATAATGATAAAAACGATAATATCGGAAATTATAACAAAAATAATAAAATAAAACCGATTGTAACGATAATAATAATAACACAAATAATAATAATTGCGATAATAACTATAATGACGTTATCAATACTGACAATAATAACGATAACAACGATAAAAGCGATAGTAACAATAATAACGTTAATAACAATAATAAGAATAATAAGGATAATAACAATAATAGCGATAATAACGGTTATAACGACAATAATAATAATAACAATAATAATGATAATAACGACAACGACAATAATAATAATAATAATAATAATAATATTATAACGTAATAACGATAATAACGATAATAATAATAACAATGACAACAATAAAAACGAAAATAACAGTAATAACGATAACAACTATAAACATAATAACAACAATAACCATAATATGGATAATAACGATATTAATAATACCAATTATAAAGATTATATCGATAATAACGATGATAGTAATGACATTGACAAAGATAATAACGATAATAACGGTAATAACAATAAGTATAATAAAATAGTAACTATAAAAACTACAATAACGATAATAATAATTGCACTAATATCGATAATATCGATAATATCGATAATAATAATAATAACAATAATCACGATAATAACAATAATGATGATCATAATAATAATAACAATAATAACGATAATAACGATAATATAGATAATAATAGTAATAACAATAAACACGATAATAACGGTAATGATTATAATAATAATAGTAATAATATCGATAATAACGAAAATAAAAATTATAGCGATAATAATAATAAGAACGATAAAAATGATAATAATGATACTAACGATAATAATAATAATAATAACAATAATATCAATAATATCGTTAATAATAATATTAATAATAAAATAAAAACGATGGTATCTATTATAACGATAATAACAGTGACAATAATAACAATAATAACGAAAATAACAATAATTACAATAAAAATTATAACAATAACAACGATAATGACGGAATTAATAATAACAATAACAAAGATATTAGAAACAACAATAATAACAATAATAACGATAAGAACAATAAGTATAATAAAATAGTAACTATAAAAACTAGAATAACGATAATAATAATTACACTAATAACGATAATAACGATAAAAACAATAATAACGATAATAATAATAATATTAATAACGTTAATAATGGTAATAACGATATTAACGATAATAATAAAAATAATATCTACAATAATTATGTAAATAACGTTCATAATACAAATAATTATAATAACGATAATAACGGTAATAACGATAATAATATTAACGATATTATCGAAAATAAAGATAACATCAGTAACAATAATAACGACAATAAAGATAATAATAATTACAATAATAACAATAATAACGATAATAGCGATAACAATAATAACGATAATAACGAGAAAAACGTTAATAATAATAACAATAATTACGGTAATAACGATAATAAGGATAAAAATAATAGCTACAATATCGATAATAACGATAATATCGATAATAAAAATAATAATAATAGAATGTTACCGATAATAACGATAATAACATTAATTATAAAAATAATAATAACTATAATAACGATAAAAACGATACTAACAATAATATTTAGATTAGCAATAATTCGATAATATCGATAATAATAATAATAATAATAATAAAGGTACATGACGATAATAATGACAATAACGATATTAATAATAATAATATCTATAATAATAACAATAAGAACGTCAATAATAAAAATAACAATATTAACGATATTGACGATAATAACGATGAAACGATAATAAAAATAATAACAATAATAACGATAATAACAATATTAACGATAATTACGATAATAACGATAACATCAACTACAATAATAACGATAATAACGATAATAACGATAACATCAACTACAATAATAACGATAATAACGATAATAATGATAATAATAATAATAATTATAACGATAATCATAATAACATTAATAATGATATTAATAACGATAATAATATTAAAATCAATAACAATAAATGCAATATTAACGATAATAACGATAATAAGGAAAATAATGATCATAATAATTATAATAATAAAAATAATAACGATATTAACGATATTAATAATTTCAAGAATAACGATAGTAAAGATAATTACGAAAACAAAAATAATATTAATAACGAGAATGACGATATGAACGATGATAATAATTACATTAAAAACGAGAATAACTATAATAACGATAATAACTTGAATGACGATATTAACGATAATAATAACAACAATAATTGCGATTTTATCAATAATTATAAAAATAACATTAATAATAACAACGATAATTATGAAATTGACGATAATTCTAGTAGTAAAAATAGTATCATATAATAACGATAATAAGGATAATAATAACAATTATAATATCAATAATAACGTTAATATCGATAATAACGATGATAATAATAACATTAATAACGATAACAGTAATAATAATTATAATAAAATAACGATAACTACGAAAATAATAATAATAACATAATTAGCGATAGTAACAATAATAAAGATAATAATAATATTAATAATAATAATAATTATGGTAATAATGATTATAAGGAAGATAATAATAACATTAATAACTATTGTAACGATAATTTCGATAAAAATAATAATGATAATAACAAAAATAACGATAATAACGTTAATGTGGATAATAATAAGAAAGATAACATTGATAATAGTAATAAGAATAATATCGATAATATCGATAGTAACGATAACATTACTACAGTATTAACGATAATGACGATAATATCGATAATAATAATAACAATAATATAGATAATAACGATAATAATAATAATAACGATAATAACATGATAAAAATAACATTAATAATTATCTTAAAGATAATAACGTCAAAAACGTGTTAACGATGATAATAAAAACATTACGAAAACATAACGAAAAAAATAATAACAATTACAATAATTAGAAAACTAACAATAACAATAATAACGATAATAACGATAATAACGATAAAAACAATATTAATATATGCAAGAATAACTATTATAACGATGATAACGATAATAATAAAACTAATAGTAATAACGATAATAATAATAATAATAATAACAATAATAACGATAAAAAAGATAATGATGATAAATACAAAATCGATAACAAGGATAATAATTATCACAATAAAAATGATAATAACGATAATAAAAATATTAACGATAATATGGATGATAATAATAATAATAATAATAATAATAATTATAATAAAAATAATGACGATATTAACGATAATAACGATAATGAAAATAACAATAATAATGATAATAACGATAATGATGATTAGAATAATAACGATAACAACGATAATAATAATTACAGTAATAACGATAATAACGATAATAACGTTATCAATGATAGTAATAATAATAACTTTATTAACGGAAATAACGATAATAATTATAATAGTAATAATAAGAGCAACCATAATAACGATAATAAAGATAATAATATCATTAATAATAATAACAATGACATTAATAATAATAATAACGTTAATTACGATAGCAACGATAACACCAACAACATTAATGACGATATTAACGGCAATAACGATAATAATAATAATAATAATAAAATAATGACGATAATAACTATTATAGAGAAGAAAAAATTACAACAATAGCGATAAAACCGAAAATAACGATAATAATGATAATAACAATAACAATAATAAAGATTATAACGGTAATAACGATTATACTAAAGACGGTAATAACGATAATAAATATAATAATAATAATAATAATAATAACGATAATATCGATAATATCGATAATAATAATAATAATTATATAATACTCACGATTATAACGATTATGACGATAATAACTTTAAAAATAATAACAAAAATAAGGATTATAATGAAAATAACAATAATAATAATTAGAATAAAATAATAACAATAATAGGGATAATAAAAGTAATAATGATAACAATAATAACAGTAATAACAGTAATAATGATAACAATAATAACGATAATAACGATAATAACGATAATAATTATAGTATTAATAAAAATAATGACGACTATAACTTTTATAATAATAACAATAATAACGATGATAACAAATTTTAACGGAAATAACGATAATAATGTTAATATAAATAATAACGATAATAATAATAATAATAATAATAATAAGTATAAAAATAATAACATTAATTTCGAAAATAACAATAATGATGATAATTATGTTAAAAACATTAATAACGATATTAATTATAACAATGACTACAATGATAATGATAATAACGATAATAACGATAATAACAAAAAGAACGATAACAATAAAAATGATAATAACGATAATAACGATTATAATCATAATAACGATATTAATGGTAATAACGATAATAATAATAATAATAATAGTAACATTAATAAACGTAATGACGATAAAAACGTAAATAACATTAACAATAATAACAACAATTACAATAAAAACTATAATAAAAATAAGAAGAATATCAATATTAACGATAATAACGAAAATATCGAATATAGCGATATTGATATTAATAATAGCAACAATAATAACGATAATAACGCTAATAATAAGAACAATAATAACGATAATAACAGAATTTCTGTAATAATAATAATAACAATAATAATTATAAAAGCGATAATAACCATAGTAAAAATAGTAATAATAACCATAATAACGATAAAATCGATAACAACGATGATAATAAAAACAATAATAATAATAATAACGATAATAACGATAATAACTACATTAACGATAATAACGATAACAATAATAATGATGATATCGGAGTTCCATTATGGAGTAGATTCGGAAGGGACGTAACGCCGAGCGCTCCGCATTTCGTGCGACTTTTCGTAATTTTTTCCATTCCATCGGCTCTAAGTTTCATACTTTGATGGTGAATTGCTAAACGGAGAGCATGTGGAGATAATAATCGGGTCAAGAGATCGAACATCCTTCGTGTTTTTTGTGAAAGTGTGTCCTGTTTCATTATCGAGGCATTGTTCGCCATTACGTGGGATTTGCGGGACTTATATTCTATGGTTGGACGGCAGGCCCGTTCTCGCATCGAGGTCTTACTCAGCGCCATCTACTCCAGGGAACGATGGCAGCGCCGTCTGCAACGCAGGTGTCATCTACAATAATGATTAGTGTTTGGCCGCCGTTTAGGGTTGGCTGCTAGAGCGGACCAAGATCCACGAGGTATAGGACGCTATCTCTGATGTTGCCCAGTGCTGCCATCTGGGCCGTGATAGTTCTGCTAACTATACTCTATGGTTGGACGGAAGACTCGTCGTTTTATCGAGGACTCATGTTATGCTGCGCCATCTACTCTGGACAACGGCGGAAATGCCGCCGACAACGCAAGCGGCGTCTACTTTCAATTCTAGGAAATGCGAAATATCTTTCTTCATCGCATAGGAGGCGCTTCTGTCAGCATAAAAACAAAAGCACGCAACAGTCAACGGGTGGTTTTATATATCCAATGCTTTATTTGGAGGAACACGGACGCGTTCATGGGTATATGATTGGACCTTGTCAAAGTTCTTCTAATATGTTTTAATAACAAAAACTAATTACAACAGCATTATTATTGTTATTATTATTTTTCACCTAGGGGAGAGGTAGAGCTCTGCATTTCGTGCGGTTTTTCGTAGTTTCGTAGTTCATTCCAGTCTATCGGGGGAAATTTTTAAAACTTGCATGTAAATTTGTAAGCTGGGAGCAAGGGGAGAAAATTATCGTGTCTACAAATCGATCATCTAGTGGTGTTGTTGGTGAAAGTGTGCTCGGTTGTATTGGCGAAGCGTCGGACGCCATTACGTGTTAGTTGCGTGAATTATATCCTATGGTTGAACGGCAGACTGGATCGCTCATCGAGGTCTTCTCAAGCGCCATCTGCTCTAGGTTACGATGACAGCGCTGACGTCAGCGCGGAAGGCATCTACTACTATGAATAACAAAGGACCGTCCTCTGGTGGTTGGTTCTTGGAGTCGACCAAGATCCACGTGGTACTGGATGCCATCTCGGAAGTGTGCCAGTGCTGCCAACTAGGACATGTTATTTCCGCGAACTATACTCCATGGCTGGACGGCAGATTCGACGGTCCACCGAGGACTCATGAAGGGCCAGCTAATATTGACTACGACGGTAGTGCCGCAACCAACGCAAGCGGCATAAATTTCATGATAGAGAAATACGAAATACTAATCTCCAGCGCATAGGAGGCGCTTCGATCAGGCGAAAATATAAAATAAAATCACTCACAGTCAACTGTTGGTTGTATATTTCCAATGCTTCAATTCGTAGGAACGCGGAGGCGTTCATTATGATATACATGGAAATCGTCAAATTTCAAATTTCAATTTATTTACATATAATATACATTCATTAAAAAGAATAATACAATAGCATTATTATTATTATAAACCATGGGAAGAAATGGAGCATTCCTCTTCTCCCGACGAGTAGCACTGTCGGGATCCGAGATAGGAGGAGTACAACCTCCCAAAAAAAACCAGTGCTCATCTGGCCCGTATGACAGCACCCAGTAAGAGCCCCAAGCCAGGGTTACGACAGGGCCATGAGGACTAGCGGGTACGTTGACGCTGCTCGAAAGGGATGTGCGGAATGGAACGTAAGGCGCGGTTCTCGTGGAAAACACCCGACGTCAACGCGTCGCACCCACGGGAGTGTCAGGATGCCGATGAAGGAAGCAGGTGAACGGCAAGGGCGGATGCTTCATTCCCGACCTTATAGCCAAAAGCTCTCGCAACAATGGGGGTTGTTGCGAGGGTGATCACCACCCCACTTCCGGAGGCACCGCGTTCGGAGACCGTCGGGCACTCTGGAGGAAAAAAAACAACTACATGGAAAATAAAAGTATCAACAATATAAGTTTAAAGCAACTAAATAATATACAAGAAAACAACTAAGAATTACCTGTAAAAAAACATCGTTGCTCAAGGCGACATAAACGTAGGCTCACAGCGTACGAAAGGGATACCACAAGATGGAGAGACAGAGAAACTCGCGCAAGCGAAATTCCTCCTTGCAAAAATGAAGTTGGCTATTGCAAGACGACCAGATGTGAACAACATGATAAAGCAAGGACTCCCAGAACTGGAGGAGATAATAGATAGTCATGAGTTCATCTATAAATCTCGAAATGAGGTTAATAAGGGAGCGAGGAAACTCGACCGAGTTTCTCAGAGCCCTTGGGGAAATTCTGCAACTGAGTCCGGCGCAAGTAAGAGAGTAGCCACAAGCCCGCTGCTGTTGCCTGATGAAAGCCTCAAAAAACCAAGGCAAGAGGCGACGTCGACCGATGCCATCATGTGGTCGGAGGTCGCCAATAAGAGAAGAAACAAGGAGAAATCAGCTAAGAAGCCAACGAAACATCCACAGGAGGAAGAAAAGGAGCCGAGCAAATCGGAAGACAGGCCGAGAAAAATAACGAGGCCGGGCGCGATCCTCCTGAAACCTTCGAATGGAAAATCATACGTAGACGTAGTCGGAGATATTCACCAGTGCTTTAAGACGACCGCCGCACGGGTAGATGCTAGATCGGTCCGGCAGACCAGAACCGGCGGAGTTCTCCTCGAACTCAAAAGGACCACTGCGGATATCAGGGCCTCATTCGCTGAAACCCTGAGGAAAGTAGTAGGAGAAACGAGCAGCATCACGGAACTAGTTCCTAGAGCTACGCTCGAGATACGGGACTGCGATTGTTGCACATTTGTGGTGGAAGTCAAGGAGGCCCTAAAGAGGACCCTGCCAGACTACGCGGGAAAATTAGAGGTGAAATAGACGAACCCCAACGCGAGACAACAACACCTAGCCCTCGTCAGACTAAAAGAGGAAGCAGCTCGGAAGCTTTTAAAGGCCGGCAGAGTGCTGGTCGGTTTCGTCAGCTGCAGGGTTAGACGAAGAACGGAAGTGAGTCGATGCTACCGCTGTCTGGACTACGGTCACTATAGCGCCTCGAGAAAGTGCTCTGATAGCAGCAAGTATTGTCATTTCTGCGGTAGCACAGATCACAAGATCAAAGACTGCAAAGTCAGCGAGCCTACTTGTTTCTTGTGCTCCAATAGCGAGGATGATCCTAAGAAGCACCTAGCGGGATCAAAGGCCTGTAAAGCTTTCCAGGAGGCGCATGCAACAGCCAACAAGAGGAAGACAAGGTGAGAGTACTTCAGAGCAATTTCAATAGGAGCAGGACGGCGCACCACTTCCTAACCCAGCTCTGTTCTGAGAAACAAGCTGATATAATTTTAATCAGCGAACAGTACCGGGACAGAGCAGGAATAGGATGGTACGCAGTCGAATTGGGCACCGCGGCCATCTGGATCCCAGATCCGCGACAAATTCATGTGTCGGATCAAGGACCCGGACGCGGTTACGTTTGGGTGAGACATAAATCGGCGAAATATGTGAGCGTATACCTCACCCCGAACGACCGGATAGACGACTTCCAGACCAAATTAGACGATCTGGAAGACGCACTGAGGGAAAGGCAAGGGGATCTCATCGTGGCAGGTGACCTCAACGGCAAAGCACTCGAATGGGGGAGACGAGGCCGGACTACAGAAGGGGACGAATCATGGAGTTGGTGTCGACACTACAGCTCTCAGTACTCAACACAGGCTTGACATCAACCTTCGATAGGCCTGGCTACAGAGAAACAATTCCGGACGTCTCTCTAGCCAATGAACAACTGGTGGCAAGAGTCGCAGGCTGGCAGGTAATTGAGGATTATACCGGGAGCGATCATCAGTATATCCTCTTCGATATACACGATAGGAGGCCAGCCGTGACAACTCCAGTAAGACCCCCTGGTGGATCATTGCAAAAATGGATCGAGAGAGGCTGCCTTCGGTCTTAAATGAAGGATGGAGATTCCTTCAAATTAATTTCGCGAGTCTATCGCCTCATGCGCAATCCAGGAGGATTACTGCAGCAACTATGCAGCTCATCCAAAATGCATGCACGATAGCGGTGCCAAAGACGAAAAAAATGGCAAAGGCGTCCTGCATATTGGTGGACAAACGAGATCGCAGATCTACGTACGAAGTGCTTAAGTCTCCGCCGTGTAGCTCAACGAGCGAAGAGACGCGACCTCGACGCTGCTCCCTTGGCTGCAGAGTATCAGGCGGCCAAAAAAAGCTCTCAAGAGGGCCATCAAGGCCAGGCAACGTCGGTGCTGGAAGGAACTGTACTTGGAAATCGATCAAAATTCGTGAGGATTATGGTATCAGATCGTCACAAGTTAGCTGGGGACACGAATGCAAGGTATCCCTCAGGACGCTAGAATGTTGGAATTCATCCTGCATACTCTATTCCCCTCACAGCCGAAGAGAGAGATTAGCACGGCAGCTCCTGGCATAAGGCGCCACAATTTACAGAAGTGGAGTTATTCAGGGCCGCATCATCTATGCGGAAGAAGAAAGCTCCAGGATCTGACGGACTTCCAGGAGAATTAATTAAAACTGTCGCGGAGAGTCACTCTGAGCTCTTGCTATACATGTATAACATGTGCCTCCGGGAGGGCATCTTCCCCGCCCAGTGGAAGAAAGCGAGTCTTGTGCTCATCAGCAAGGGTAAGGGTCCAGCAGATACAGCTTCGTCATACACAACCTTCTGTATGCTCGATACAGCTAGCAAGCTCCTGGAGAAGCTGCTTAGGCCACGGCTGCACGCAGCCGTTAGGGCAGCGTGGGATCTTGCTGCCCTCCAATATGGATTTCGATCAGGCCTCTCCACCATCCACGAAGTTCAGGAGATTGTCACGGCCGCTAACATGACGGAACGCGGGAATCACCATTCCCGCCCTTTGTGTCTGCTGGCCACCATAGACGTGTGAAACGCCTTCAACTCCGTCAGATGGGACTTGGCAATGGAAGCGCTCATACGTAATTTCAGAGTCCCGGGGTACCTTCTCCGAATACTCGGGGATTATCTAAACGATCGCTTCTTAGAATACAATACTGACGATGGTCCAAGAAGCTTGGAATTGACATCGGGTGCCGCTCAGGTCTGCATACTAGGACCGGATATCTGGAATATTTTCTACGACGGTATCCTACATATGGCAGTCCCTGAAGGTGCTCTCTGATTGGGTACGCAGATGACATTGTAGTTGTCATAACAGCAAGAGACGCGGAGCGAGCACAGCTGGTGCTCAACCAGGGAATGCGCAGAGTCATCTCCTGAATGGAAGAACACGGGCTAACCTTAGCAGCCCAGAAAACAGAGATCGTGCCACTAACGAAGAAGCACATCAACACCTTGCGCAGTTTCGTCTTAGGAGACGCGACGGTGCAGACGAAGCAGTCCGTCAGGTACCAAGGAGTAACCCTCGACTGCAAATTCACTTACGGAGAGCATATATAAGGGTAGCTGACAAGGCGGCAAAAGTAGTTGTCACGCTGGGCACACTCATGGCCAATGTCAACGTCCCAGGCCGTGCATTAGGCGACTATTCATGCGTGTCGCCGAAGCAGTGATGCTGTAGGCGCAGAAGCATGGGCCGAGGCGCTGCGAAAGGAGAATTATCGCAAGCGCATAGCCGCGGTACTGATGAGGGGCGCTCTCCGAATCGCGTCGACCTACCGCACGGTCTCTGAACTCGCGGCGATATTGGTCGCGGGGGTAATACCGATAGATCTACTAGCCCAGGAGAGACAATTCGTCCACCAGCAGAGGTCCGATTAGGGTAAGGAGGAGGCACCAAGGCTCGCCTGGTATACCAGCATCGAGACCTGACAAAACAGATGGGTCCAGGTTACTAGGGGCAGATGGACTGCCCGACTCATCGGTCGACATGACAACTGGATAATCCGGGAGGCGGGAAAGGTTGATTTCTACCTCACCCAATTCCTGACTGGGAATGGCTTATTGTGTTCCTACCTCGCAAAGATGAGGAAAGCAGCAGATGGCAACTGCTCCTATGGCGACTCAACCGTTGACGACGCCCACCACACATTTTTCATATGTGCACGTTGCAGCGCCGAACGATTTGCCTTGGAGCAGGAGCTCGGAGACATCTCGCCGGAAAACATTGTGAAGAAAATGCTGCGAGGGCAGAAGCAGTGGAACATGGTTGCCTACTATGTGAGGGCAATCTTATGTAAGAAGAAGAAGGAGATGGGCGGCCCATAGACGTGCCACAAACGTTGCTCCAGGTTCCTGCACGTAGAGTCGAATTGAGGGAGTCCAATTAATGGGACATGATGTAGTTGTCCCATCCTGAAGTAATGTCACATGACGGTGCCGAAATGGTATCAACATGCCACCAGGATGGATATGAGTTTAGTCGGTAGTGCCTATTTTAACGCTGAGCACGACATTCCAGGGACTTTAACGGGGGACCCAAATGGCAAAGGGTTCCTATAGGGTCTCTGGGTCAGTGCGTATAGCTAAGCATTCTCAGACCATCAAAAAAAAAAATAATAATAATGAAATCGATAATAGTTAAAATATTTATAACAATAATAACAGTAGTGGCGATAATAACGTTAATAATAATAACAAAAATAAAGTAAATAATGAAAATAACGATACTAATAATAATTATAATATAATAAAAACGATTTTAACGAGTATAACGATAGTAATAATAATAACAAATCGTAACGACAATAACGACAATAACGATAATAATAATAAAAAAAAATAATCCAATAACAATAAATACGATATTAACGATAATAACGATAATATTAAATACAATAATAACGATAATTACGTTAATGGCGGTAATAATAATATTAACAATAAAAACGATAATAATGATAATAACGATAAAAGTAATAACAATATGAACGATAATAAGGATCATAATAATAATTTCAATTACGATAAAATGATAATATCGATAATAACGGTCATCATATTAATAGCAATTATACCAATAATACGATAATCACGATAATTATAATAATAATAATAATAAACATAATAACCTAAATAACGATAATAACGAAAATAGTAACAATAACGATGATATCAATAATAATGATAATTATAATAATAATAACAATCATAACGATATTAACAATAATAGCGATAGTACCGATAATAACGATAGTAATAATACTAACGATAATAACAATAATACCAACAATATTAATAAAAATTATAATGATAACGATGATTAACATACTAATAAAAATAATAATATTAATAAAGATAATAACGATATTAATGTTAATAATCATAATTTTAATTAAAAATATAACGATAGTAACAAAAATTATGATAACAATATTAAAGATAATAACGATAATAACGATTATTACCCTAAGAATAGAAACAATATTAACAATAAAAACGATATTATCAATGATAATAATGAAAAAAATAACTATAATAATAATGAAAATATTATCGATAATATCGGTAATAACGATAAAAAAGGTAATAGCGACAATAATATCAACAATAATAAAGTCAATAACGATTATTACGGCTATAATAATAATAATAATAATATAAATAACGCTAATAAAAATAGTAGTAATAATGGCAGTAAAAAGGATAATAAATGTATTAAGAATGATAACAATATTAACGATAATAACGATATGAGTCATACTATCGATAATAACTATAAAAACGATAATAATAATAATGAAAATATATATAAATAATAACGATAGTAACGATAATACCGATAATAATGATAACAATAACTACTATAATAAAGATATTAATAATAACACTAATAACGATAATAACAATAATTGTAAGAATATTAATAATACTAACGATAATAACGATAATTACGGTAATAAATATAACAATAATAACGGCAATAACGATTAAAACTATAATAACGGTAATAATAATAATAACAATAATAACGATAATAACGATAATATTAATAATAATAATAATGTATAATAACGATTATAAATACAATAATTTTAAAAACGATAACACCGATGAAAACCATAATAACTATATTAGCGATAATAGCGATAATAGTAATAATAACAATACTATCTATAATAATAATTATAAACAAATTTATAATAAAATTTAATAAATAATAACTATAATAACGATAATAAGGATAATAACGATATCAATAATAACGATAATAGCGATAATAACGATAATAACGATAACAACGATAATGTACATAATAAAAATAAAAAATATAAGAACTATTTCGATAATACGACATTAACGATTAAAATAATAATACTAACTATAAAAACAATAATGACGATAATAATTATAATAATACTAACGAAAATAACGATAATAAAGATAATAACAGTAATAATGTTAATATCAATAATATCGATAATAACAATATTAACGAAGATATTAGGAACAATAATAACGATAATAACGATAATAATGATAATAATAATAGCAATAGTAACAATAATATCGATAATAAGAATAATAATGATAATAATACGAAGGATAATAACGAGAATAACGATAATAACAATAATAACGAAACAATAATATCGATAAAAACGGTAATAACGATAATAATAATGTTAATAATAACAATAATAATAGTAATAAATATAGTATCGATAATAATAACAATAATAGCCACAATAACTATAATAGTGATAATAATAATAATAATAATAAAAAAACGTTAATAACGATAATAACGATAATAACTTTAATAATGATAACTATAATAACAAAAATAACAATAATAATGATAATATAGATATGAAAAATAATAATATTTACTTGATTAACGATAATAATAATAACAATAATATTGATAATAACGATAATAACGGTAATCATAATAATAAATATATTTACGATAATAGCGATAATATTAATGATAATAAAACGGTAATAACGATATTAATGATAATAATAATTACGGCAATAGCGATTATAACGCTAACAATAATAACAATAACAACGATAATAACGATAATATCGATAATAAAGTTATAATAGTAACGATAATAATGTTAATAACGATAGCAACGGTAATAATAATAATTACGATAATAATGAAAATAACGAAAATAATAATAAGACTAAGATAGATTATAACATTTATAACAATAATAATAAAAACACTAATAACAATAAAAAACATAATAACGGTAATAACAATAGTAGCGATAATAATAGTAACAATAATAACGATAATAAAGAAAATGAGGATAATAATAATAATAATTCTAACGACAATAACGATAATAAGGATAATAACTTTAATAATAATTATAGTAATGAGATAGTAACGATAATAACGGTAATAACGATATTGATAAAAACATTAATAACAATGAAAATGATGATAACGATAATAACGATATTAACGATAACAATAAAAACGATAATAATGATAACATCAATAACAATAATAACGATAATATTGATAAAATTAATAAGTATAATAACGATTATATAGATTATAATAATATTAATGATAAAAATAATAACGAAAGTAACATTAATAACAATAGTAAAGATAATAATAGTAACAATAATAACGATAATAACGATAATAATGATAATAATAATAGCAATAATAACGATAATAAAGATATTAAGAATAATAATAATAGTAATTCTAAGAATAATAACGATAATAACGATAATATCGTTAATAATAATAAGAATAATAACGATTTTAACGATAATAACGATAAGAGTAATAAGAATGATAACGATTATAATGATATTAATAATAATAATAATAACAATAATCACTATAGAAATGATAATAACGATAATAACGATAACAGTAATAAGTATTATAAGGATTATAACGATAATAATATAAATAATAATAACAATAATCACGAGAGTAAAGATAATAACGATTATAACGTTATTAATAATAACAATATCTATAATAATAACCATTATATCAATATTGACGATAATAATGAAAATAATGATAATAATAATATCAATAATAACGAGAATAACGATTATAACTTTAAAAATATTAACGATAATAACTATAACTTTTGTAATAATAATGATAATAATAACAATTATAACGGTAATAGCTATAGCAACGTAATAGCTATAATAATAGTAATAACAATAATAATGATAGTAACGATAATAACGATAATAATAATAATAATAAAATTAAAATAATAAAAATAATGAAGGTATTTACGATAAAAACAATAAGATCGATAACAATAATAACGATAACAATAAAAACGATAATAAGGATAATACAGCACATAACGAAAATAGAGATATCAATGTTAAAGATAATATCGATAATAACGATAATAACGATTATAATAATAACAATAATAACGAGAATAACGATAATAACAATAAAAGATTTAACAATAATAATAACAAAAAAAACAAACATATAATAATAACAATAATAACAATATTAACGATAATAAGAATAAAAACGATAATAATAATAATGATAATAACGAAAAAGAAAACAATAATAAAAATACCAATAATAACGTTAATATCGATAATATCTATAATAATAAAAACAATATTAACGATAATAACGATGATAACGATAATAACGATAATAATAATTATAACAAACAATAAAGTCTAAAACGATAATAATGATGATAATAATAATAACAATAATGACGATAATAACTATAATAATAATAACAGAAATAACGATAATAATAACAATGAGGATAATAATAATATCAATAATTACGATAACAACGATAATAACTATTCTAATAATAACAACAATAATAACAATTATGATAATAATAATAAGAATAATAGCGATAATAACGAAAATAACGGTAAAAAATGTAATAACAATAATATTGACAATAACTATAATAATAATAACTATATTAACGATAATTATAATATCAATAATAACGATAATAAAGGTAATAACAATAATAACGATAATAATAATAATAACAATAATGATAATTAAAATATCAATATTAATAATAATAATAATAATAATAATAATAATAATAATAATAATAATAACAATAATAACGATAATAACGTTAATAACTATAATAACAATAATAACGAAATTAACGATAATAACAATACCAGTAATACCGATTATAACGATAATAACAATTATAACGATAATAACGATTATAACGGTATAAAAGATTATAACGATAATAACGATATTATTAAATGCAATAATAACGGTAATATCGATAATAACGATATTATTAATTACAATAATAACGATAATAATGATAATAACGATATTAACGATAATAACGATATAATTAAATACAATAATAACAGTAAAATGAAAATAATAATATTAGTAATAACGTTATTAACGGCAATAACGTTATTATTAATTACAATAATTACGATAATAAAGATAATAACGATAATAATTTTACTAACGATAATAACAATAATACTAAAAATAATAAATATAATAACGATAATACCGATATTAATAATTACAATAATAGCGATAATAAGGGCAAAATACGATGATAAAAATTACATTAATAACGCAAATGACGAAAATAACGTTGATAATAATTACAATAATAACAAGAATATCGGTAATAACGATTAAAACCGTAATACAGATTATAACGTTAATAACGATAACAACGATAATATCGATAATATGGGTAATAATAATAATAATAAAGAATTAACGATAATAACTATAATAACGATAAAAATAATAACAACAATAACGATAAAAATAATAACAACAATAACGATAAAAATAATAACAATAATAACGATAATAGCGATAATAACGATATCAACAATAATAATAATAACAATAATAATTAAAATAACGATAATAACGATAAAAATAACGAAATTAACAATAACGATAACAACGATAATAACGATAGTAATAATAATATCGATAATTTCGATAATATAGAAATTAATAGTGTTAATATTAAAATAATAACGATAATAATATTAAAATAATAACGTTAATAAAGGTAACAATAATAACGTTAATAATGAAAATACCGATAATAATAATAACGATATTAACGATACTAATAATAACAATAAAAACGATATTAACGAAAGTAACGAATGAAATAATAATTATAATAGAATAATGACCTTAATAACGATAATAACGACTATAATGATAATAACGATAGTAGTAATAACAATAATAACGATAATAACAATAATTTTATAAATAATAATAACGATAACAACGATAATAATAATAACAATAAAAACAGTAATAACTATAATAACGATAATAATAATAACAGTAATTATGTTATTAACTATAATAACGATAATAATAATTACAGAAATAACGATAATAACGATAATAATGATTATAAAGGTATTTACGATAACAGAAATAACGATAATAACGATAATAACCATGATAATAATAACAATTTTAACGACATTGAGGATAATAATAATAACATTAATAACAATTATAATAGTATAAACTCTAATAACTTTAATTATAATTACTAAAATAACGGTAATAACGACAATAATAATTATAATGATAACGATAATAATGATAATATCGATAATAATAATAATAATATTAAAATAGTAACGTTAATAAGTATCGTAAAGATAATAATATTAATAATAACAATAATAACGATGATGACCTTAAAAACGATGATAATAATAATTTCAATAGCGATAATAACGATAATAATAATAATAATAACGATAATATTGATATTATCTATAATTATAAACATAATATTAATAATAGCAATCATAATAACGAAAACAATAATAACGATAACAACTAATTAACGATAAAAATCAACACATTAATGACATTAACAACAATAATAATGAAAATAACGATAATAACAATAAAGGTATTAATGATAATCATTATAACAATAATAACGATAATAACGAAAATAACGATTTTAATAATATTTATAATAGAATAATGACGGTAATAACGATAATAAAGATAATAATGATAACAATAATAACGTTAATAACGATAATAACGGAAATAGTAATGATAATGGTAACAATAATAAAGGTAAAAACGATAAATCGATAATAGTAATAATAACAATAATAACTATAATAACTGCTATAGCAATAATAATAATAATACCAATAATCACGATAATAACGATAACAACTATAATAACGAAAATAACGCTAATAATAATAATAATAGTAACAGTAATAACTTTAATAACGATAACAATAATAACGATGATAAAGTTAATAAAGATAATAACGATATTATTAATTACAATAATAACGATAATAACGATAATACGATATTATTAATTACAATATTTACGATAATAACGATACTAACGATAATAATGATAATAATAATAATAATAATAAAAAAATAATGATAAAAACGATATTAATAATTACAATAATAGCATTAATAACGATAATTACGATTACAAAAATTAGATTAATAACGAGAATAACGATAATAACGATGATAATAATTACATTAATAACGAGAATAACGATAATATTGATAGTAACGATATTAACGATAACAATAATAACATTAATAAGGATAATATGAATAATTATAAAAATAATATTAATGATATCAACGATAATAATGATAACAATAATAACGATAATAACGAAAATATCGATTATAATCATAACATTAATTATAATAATAACGTTAATAATGAAAATACTGATAATAATATTAACTATAATAACGATAATAAAGATAATAATAATAATAACATTAATAAACTTAATATCAATAATTAAAAAATTTTAATAACAATAATAACAATAATTGCAATAAATATAAAAATAATAATAAGAATAATCATGCTAATGGTGATAATAATAATAACGGTAATAACGAAAATTTCGGTAATAATAAGAACAATAATAACAATAATATCGGTAATAACGATAATAACGATAATAATAACAACAATAATATCGATAATGACAATATTAATAAATATAATTATAACGATAACAACGTTAATAATAATAACAATAATGACGGTAATAACAATAATTATAAAAATAATAATTACAATAACATCGATAATAATAATAACAATTATAACGATAATAACGGTAATAGCGATAATAAAAATAAAACTAATAACGATATTAATAATAATTATAAATATAATAATAACAATAATAAAGATAATAATATTAATAACTATAATAACGAGAATAACGATAATAACAATAATAATAATACCAATAATAACAATAATAGCAATAAATATAAGAATAATAATAATAATAATAACGCTAATATCGATAACAATAATAAGGATAATAACGATAATAACGATAATAATGATAATAGTAATAACAATAATAACGGAAATTGCAATAATTATAAAAATAATGAGAAGAATAATAAAGTTAATAGCGAAAACAATAATAACGGTAATAACGAAAATATCGATAATAAAAATAACAATAATATCTATAAAAGCGTTAATAATAATAATAAAAATAACCGCTATAATAACGATTATATAGATAATAATAATAATATTAATACCAACGATATTTACGATAATAACGATAATAACGATATTAATAATATCAATATTAACGATAATTACGATTATAATAATAACATTAATAACGATAATAACGGTGATAATATTAACATTAATAACAATAACAACGATAATAACGATAATAACGATAATAACGATAAAAACGATAATAACGATTATAACAATAACAATAATAATTCTATTAAAGTAAATTTATAATAATATTAACAGAAATATCGGTAATAACGATAATAACGATAATAATATTAATAATAATAAAATAACAAAGAATATAACGATTATAACGATAATAATTACAATAACAGTAAAATAATGTCAATTATAAAGATTATAGCGATAATAGTAATAATAATAATAATAACGATAATAACGGTAATAACGATAATAAGAATAACACATATAATGATAATTGCGATAATAACAATAATAACGATAACAATAATAAAGATAATAACTGTAACAAGGATATAAAAAGTAATAATGATAATAATAATAATAACGATAATAACGAAGAATATAAGACATTTGTAACGATAATAAAGATAATAATGATAATAATAATAATTACAATAAAATAATAACGATAAAATCGATAATAACGATAATAATATTAGTAGTAATTAATAATAATAACGATAATAACGATAATGACGATAATAACAATAAAGATGATAATAATAATAACAATAACAAAGATAATAATAATAACAATAATAACAAATATAATAATGAAAACAATAATAACGATAATTGCGATAATAACGATAATGACGATAATAATAACAATAATAACAAATATAATAATGAAAACAATAATAACGATAATAGCGATAATAATAATAATGATATTAACGATAATAAGGATAATAATGTTAATTATAATGATACTAATAATCACGATAATAACGATAATGACGATAATAATAATAATAACTATAATAACGAAATCAACGATAATGAAAATAATGATAATAATAATAAAAACACTAATCACGATAATAACGATTATATTATCATTTATACTAGTAACAATAATATAATAATAATAATAACAATAATGAAATAATAACGATTTTAAGTAGTATATCGATAATAAAAATAAAAATAAAAACGCTAATAATGATAATAACGATAGTAACGATAAAAATAACAACAATAATATCGATAATGACAATAATTATAACAATACTTATAACAACTACAACGATAATAATAATAACAAGAATAACGATAATAACAATAATTATAAAAATAATATCGATAACAAAGATAATAATAACAATTATAACGATAATAACGGTAATAACGGTAATAATAATAACATTAATAACGATATTAATAATAATTATATATATAATAATAACGATAATAACGATAATAATAATATTAATAACAATAATAACGATAATAAAGGTAATAACGGTTATAATTATAATAACAATAATACCGATAATAACGATAATGAAAAAAATTACAATTTACAAAAAAAACATTCGTAACAATAATGGCTATAATAACTATCACTTCGATTATATTAATAGAAAAAATAATAACGATTATAAGGATAATAACGATAGTAATAATAATAATAATAACAATAATGACAAAAAAACGATAATAACGATATAAATAGAACAACATTATTAACGATATTAACGATAATAATAATAAAAACGATAATAATAACAGGAATAATAACTATTGTAGCGATAATAACTATAATAATAATAATAATAATAATTATAATGCCAATAATAACGATAATAATGATACTAACGATAATAACAACAATAAAAGCAATAATAACTATAAAAGCGGTAATAACGATAATAACGGTATTAAATATAATAGCATTAATAACAACAATAAAAGCAATAATAACTATAAAAGTGATAATAACGATAATAACGGTATTAAATATAATAGCATTAATAAAGATAATAACAATAATATTAACAAAAACGGTAATTATAATAATAACAATAAGAACAATACTAACGACAAAAACGATAATATTAATAATAACTATTATAACGATAATATTGATAATAATATTAATATCAATAATAACGATAACAACGATAATAACGATAATAATAACATTAATATCAATAATAACGATAATAAAGATAATAACGGTTATAATTATAATAACAATAATACCGATAATAAAGATAATGACAAAAATTACAATAACATTAATAACAATAATAGCGATAATAACAATCATTACGATAATAATGATAATATCTATAAGAACAACAATGAAAATAATAACAATAAAACGGTAATAACTACAATAACGATAATAAAGATAATAACGATAAAAAAGAAAATAAGATAATAATAATAATAAAAATAATGACGATAATAATGATAATAAAGATAATAATAACAATAAAAGTAATAATAAGAATCATAATGTTTATAATAATAATAACAAAAATAACGATAAAAACAATCATAACGATAATAACGTTAAAAACAATTAAAGTTAATAATAATTATAACGAAAATAATGATAATAACGATAATAACTTAAATAACAATACTATGGATATTAACGATTATAACGGTAAGAAATATAATACCAAAAATAACGATAATAACGATAATAACAATAAAAACAGTAATAATAATAATAACGATAATATCGAATATAACGATAATAATAATAATATTAATAATAATATAGGTAATAAATATAATAACGATAAATTTAATAATAATAACAATAATAAACATAATAACGATAATTACGATAATATAAATAGCAATAGTAACGATAATAACGATAATAACGGTAATAATTATAATAACAATAACAATGATAATAACGTTAATATCTATAAAAACGATAATAATATTAATAACGAAAATTTCGATAATATCGATAATAAAAATAATAATAGTAATAATAATAATAAAAATAACGATATTAAAGGAAATAGATATAATAAATCTAATAACAATATTAACAAATAAAAACAATGAAAAATTAATAATAATAATAACGATAATAACAAAAATAACGATATTAATGATAATAACGATCATAACGGTTATAATAATAATAACAATAATAACGTTAATAATCGATAATAACGATAATAATAATAATAATAATAACGATATTAACAATAGTAACAATAAAAGACTTAATAATAATTATAACGATAAAAACGAAAATAACGATAATAATATGAATAACAAGAATAACGATAATAAAAATAATAACGATATTATTACTAATCAATATAATATTAACAATAATAACGATAATAAAATTAATTACGATAATAATAATAACAACATTAACGATAATAACGATAATAATATTAAATACAATAATAACGATAATAATAATATTATCAATATCAGCACCAAAAAAATAATAATAACAATATTAACAATAATAACGATCATTACAGTTATAATAATAATAACAATAATAACGATAATAACCATAAAAGCAATAATAATATTATTATAACATTAATAAGGATAATAATGATAATAACGATCAGAACAACAATAAAAATAATAATAAGGATAATAAAGATGATAACTATCAAAACGGTTATAATAATAATAACAATATTAACGGTTATAACGATAATAACGATAAGAATAATAATAATAATAACAATAATGACAAAAATAACGATAATAACAATAATAAATATAATTACATTCAAACGATATTAACGATAATAACAATAAAAACAATAATAATAATAATAACGATAAAACGTAAATAACGATAAAGTAATAATAACATCAATAACGATAATAATGGTAATAACGATAATAAAAAGAATAAAAATAATAATAACGATAATATCGATAATAATGTTCAAAATGGTTGTATAAATAAAAATAATTACAATAAAAACGAAAATAATAATAACGATTTTAACGATAATAACAATAAAAAAGTTAATAATAATAATAACGGAAGAAACTAAAATGAATACAATAAGAATAATAACGATATTAACGTTAATACCAATAAAAGCGATAATAATAGTAATAACGATCATAACGGTTATAATAATAATGTCAATAATTAAGATAATAGAGATAATAACGATAACTATAATAACAATAATAACGATAATAACGATATTAACGATAATGATAAGACTAATAACAATAACAACAAAAATAACGATAATGACGATAATAACGATAATAATAATTACAACAATAACGATAATAACAATAATCACGATAATAAAGATAAAAATAATAACAATTATAACAATAATAACGATAATAAAAACAAAAACAATAAAAATAATAATAACGATAATAACGATAATAATGGTTATAATAATAACAATATTAATAATAAAAACGATAATAATAATAACAATAATAACGATAATAACCGTCATAACGGTTATAGTAATATTAACAATAATTAAGATAGTAACAATAATGACGGTAATAATATTAAAAATAATAACGATAATAACGATAATAATAAAATTACCAACAATAATAACGATAATAACGATATTAAAGATAATAATGTTAATAATAATAACAATAATAACAAAAATAACGATAATAAAGATAATAATAACAATAATAACAATAATAACGATAATATCATTAATAACAATAATAACGATAAAAACGATAATAACGGTATTACATCATAATATAACGGTATTATAGTATAATATAATAATAATAATAACGATAATTACGATAATAACAATATAGCAGATAATAATAATAATATCGAAAAAAACGATAAAAATAGTAATAATAAGAAAAATAATAACAAGAATAGCGACAATAACGATAATAACCATAATAATAATAACAACAATAACGATAAAAACGATAATCAAGATAAAACGGATAATAATAATAACATTAATGTTGATAATGACGAAAATAATATTAATAACAATAATAACGATAAAAACGATAATAACGGTAATAACAATATTAACAACAAGAAAGGTAATAATAATAATAAGGATAATAACGATAATAACGAAACTAATAATAATATCAATAAGAACGATAACAACGATAATAACGATAATAGAGATAATAACGGTTATAATAATAATAACAATAATACCTATAATAATGATAATAAAGAAAATTACAGTAATATTAATAATGTTTATAAAGATAATAACGATAATAATAATAACAGTAATAATGATAATACGGGTAATAACGATAATAATAATAATAACAATAATAACGATAATTAGTATAATAACAGTAATGATAATAATTATAATCATATCAATAATTATGATAAAAACGGTTATAATGATAAAAACGATAATAACTATAATAAATGTATTAACGATAATAATAATAAAAAAAATAACGATATTGACGATATTAACAATAATATCAATACTAATAATAATAACAATAATAACTATAATAATGATAATAACGATAATAACGATAATAATAATAATAAAATTGTTGATGTTTATGACAAAAATTATGGTAATAATAATTAGATTTAAAACAATAATAACAATAACAACGATAAAAATAATAACAATAATAACGATAATAATATTAATAGCAATAATAACGATAATAACGATAGTAACGATAACAATAAGATAATAATAACGATAATAACCATAATAACTTTAATAACGATAATTATAATAACAATAACAACGATAATAACAATTATAACAATAAAAACGATAATAATAATAATATCGATTATAACGATAATTACAATAATATTAATAACAATAAGAACGATAATATCGATAATAGCTATAAAAACAGTAATATCGAAGATAACAATAATAATAACGATATTTCTAATAATAATCAATATTAATAATAACCATATAATCGATTATAAGGTTAATGAAGAAAATAATAACGGTAATAATACTAATAACGATTGTAACGAGTATAACTATCTTAAGGATAAAAAACGATAATATCAATAATAACGATAATAACGATGATAATAATAATAATAATATTAATAATTATATTAAAACAATAACAATAATAATAAAATAATAACGATAATAACGACAATAACGATAATAACGGTGATAACTATAATAAGGATTATAACGACGATAACGGTAATATCGATAGTAACGATAATAACAATAACAATAGCGATAATAACAACAGTAACGTTAATACTATTAATAATGATAATAATAATAATAACGTTAATAACAATAAATTGATAATATCGATATTAACTGTAATAATAATGATACTAATAATAGTAATAATAGTAATAATTATCGTATCGATAATATCGATAGCGGTATTTATAACGATAATAACGATAATATCGATTATAACGATTATAACGGAAATAACAATAATAACGATAAGTGCGATAATAAAGTATATAACGATAATAATATTAATAATATCAATTATAATTATATTACTAATATTTACGATAATAATCATAATAACAACAATAAATTTCATAACGTTAATAATAATTAAAATAAGGATCATAATAATAACAATAATAATAAAAATAACGAATAAAAACGTTAATAACAATTGTAACGTATTAGTGATAATATTAAGGATAATATTATTATTAATAATAATAGCGATGATAAAGATGAAAATAATTATAACGATAATAAATATAGTAAAGATAATATCAATTATAATAATATCGATAAAAACGATAATATGGATTATTTTAATAAAAACGATAATAAAGATAATAACAATAATAACGAATATAACACTTAAAACGGTAATAACGAAAATAATGATAATAAATATTTTAATAATAATTATAATAATAATATTATTATTTATAATATTAATAATAACGATAAAACAGTAATAATAAAAATCATGATAATTGCGATAATAACTATATTAATAATTATTATATTAATAATAGTAATAATAATAATAATAACGATACAAACTGTCAAAATGGAAATAACGATAACTGCAATAATAACGTTAATAACTATAATAACGATAGTAACGATAATATCAATAATAACGATAATAACGATAGTAATGGTAATAAAGTTAATAAGGATAATATGAACGATAATAATAACGATAATAATAATATTATTAATGATTATAATAATAACGATAATAACGATAATAATTACAATAACAATAATAGTGACAACAATGATAATAACTTTATTAACGATAATAATAACAATAATAATAATAATTATAACGATTATAAAGGTTATAACTATGTTAAGGATAATAACTATCATATCAATAAATACGATAATAACTATTAGAATAATAATATTAATATTTCACCTTTTTTTTCTTTTTTTTTGATGGTCTGAGAATGCCGATCTTTACGCACTATCGCACGACCCCTCCAACTAGAGGAACACTTCACCATTTGGGTCCCCCATTAATGTCCTGGAATGTCTGGCTCGCCGTTGAAATAGGCACTACCGACTAAACTTATATCCATCCTAATGGCATAGTGAAACCATCCCGGCACCGCTATGGACCATTACTTCGAAATGGCGCTACTACATGAGGTCGCTTTACGGGATTCTCCATTCGGCTCCATGGGGCAGGAGACTCGTGCAAAATTAGGGTCACGTCTATTGGCCGCCCATCTCCTTTTTTCTGCATAAGATGGCCCTGAATTACCTTGTTCCATTCCTACTGACCTCGGAGCAATTCCTTGCCTACGTTGTCTGGCGAGATGTCTCCGAGGTCCTGCTTCAATGCAGTTGATCGGCGTTCTACCGGGTACACCTGAAAAACGTGTGGTGGGCGTCGTCATTTGTCGACCCCCCATAGGGGCAGTTGCTGTCTCATACCTTCCTCATTTTTGCTAGGTAGGAGCAGAATGGGAAATACCCTGACAAGAATTGGGTGAGGTAGAAGTCGACCTCTCCCGCCTCCCGGTTTAGTCAGTTGTCTAATTGACTGATGAAACGGGCAATCCATCTGCCCCTAGGTTCTTGTTCTCATCTGCTTTGCCAGGCCTCGATGCTGCGATCCTTGATGCCTCCACCTTCCCCAGAACGGGCTTCTGCTGGTGGAGGAATTGTCTCTCTTTGGCTAGTAGATCGATCGTGATTACCCCCGCGATCATTAACACCGCGGGCTTCGAGACCGTGCGGTAGGAACACGCGATTCAGAGAGCGCTTCTCATCTGTACCACGGCTATGCGCTTGCGATCTTTCTCGTGTCGCAGCGCCTCGGTCCAGACTTCCTCGCCACACAGCATCACTGCTTCGGCGGCGCACATAAGTAGTCGCCTCATGCACGGTCGTGGACCGTTGACGTTTGCCATGAGTGTGCCAAGCGAGGCTACTACTTTTCCGCCTTATTGGCTCCCCTAATTATATGCTCTACGAAATTGAGGTAGCTATCAAGCATTACGCCTAGATATATTACCGCTGACTTGGTCTGGACCATCGGGTCTCCTACCGTGAAGGTGCGCAAGGTGTTGTTACGCTTCTTCGTAAGTAGCTTCGTGGTTGAGCAGCAGCTGTGCGTCCTCCGTTTCTATTGCGTTTATGATAACTGCAATGACATCTGCGAACCCCACCATGAAAGATCCCTCAGGGACTGCCATACGTAAGATACCGTCATTGAAAATATTCCAAACATCAGGTCCCAGTATGGAGTCCTTGGCTGCACCCGATGTCCATCCCAATCTTTTCGGAACATCGCCACTATTGAATTCTAGGAAGCGCTCGTTCAGGTAGTCCCCGAGTATTCGGAGTAGATTCTCCGGGAGTAGGTACTACTGCAATTACATTCGAGCGCTTCACTTGCCAAGTCCCACCTGATGAAGTTGAAGGCATTTCGCACGTCTAAGGTAGTCAGCAGATACAAATGGCGAGATAAATTATTTCGGCGCTCTGTCATATTAGCGGCCGTGACAACTTACTGGACTGCGTGTATAGTGGAGAGGCCAGATCGAAATCCATACTGAAGGACAGCGCGTGGACAGTCCTCTGCCCACACGGTAGGTGTGACCTAAACAGTTTCTCCAGGACATTGTCAGTCGTGTCGAGCATATATAAAGGCCTGTTTGACGAAACGACATCTGCTGGGTCCTTGCCCTTATTTATGAGTACACATCTCGTTTTCTTCTACGGGGCGGGAAAAATGCTCTCCCTGAGGCACATGTTATACATGTTAAGCAAGAGCTGACTCTGCGCGACAGCTTTATTATTTCCGCTGGAAAGCCGTCTGGTCCTGGAGCTTTCTTGTTCAGCATAGAAGATGCGGCCCTGAGGAGCTCTCCCACCGTAAACTGTGGCGCTTCGGGGCTGCCATTCGCAGACGGGCCAAACTATTAATTCGGCTGTGAGGGGAATAGGGTATCAACTATGTTCTCCAACGTCCTCGCGTCCTGAGAGATTCCTTGCTTGTGTGTCCCCAGCTTGCGAGTAACGATCTGATATCTAAATTCCCACCGATTCTGGTCGATATCCATGCACAGCTCCTTCCAGCACCGTCCTTGAATGGCTTTGAAGATCCTCTTCAGTAATATGTTGGCCGCTTTATACTCTACGCTCAAGTGAGCAGCGTCGAGCTCGCGGCTCTACATTCGTTGTGCTAACCGGCGAAGCCTTATGTTCTTCTTGCGAAGAACTGTGATCTCGTTCGTCCAACAGTATGCAGGACGCCGCTGCCGGTTCGTGTTATTTCCTACTATCGCGCAAGCCTTTTGGATGAGTAGCATAGTTGCTGCAGTAATCCTCCTGGATTGCGCATGTGGCGATAGACTCGCGGAAGCAATTTGAAGGGATCTCCATCCTTCATTTAAGACCGAAGACAGCCTCTCTCGATCCATTTTTGCAATGATCTACCGGAGGGTCTTACTGGAGTTGTCACGGATGGCCTCCTATCTTGTACATCGAAGAGGATGTACTGATGGTCGCTCCCGGTATAATCCTCAATTACCCGCCAGCCTACGACTCTTTCCACAAGTTGTTCGTTGGCTAGAGAGACGTCCAGGATCGTCTGTAGCCAGGCCTTCAACAAGGTTGACGTCGAGCCTGTGTTGAGTACTGATAGCTGTAGTCTCGACACCAACTCCATGATTCACCTTCCTCTGGAGTCCGGTCTGAACTCCCCCCATTTGAGAGTTTTGGCGCTTAAGTCTCCAGCCATAATGAGATCACCATGCATTTCCCGTAGCACGTTTTCCAGATCGTCCAGTTTGTTCTGGAAGTCCTCTGTCCGGTCATACGGGGTGAGATATACGCTGTCATAAGTCATCAAGTTATGTTTCACCCAAATGTAACCGCGTCCGTAATCCTGATCCGACACATTTATCTGTCGGGTATCTGAGATCCAGACAGCCGCGGTGCCCAATTCGTCGGCGTACCATCCAGTTCCTAATATATTCTGGTACTGTTCGCTGATCAGAACATCATCCGCTTATTTCTCAGAGCAAATCTGGGTTAGGAGGTGGGACAGAGTTGGGTTAGGTGATGGAATAAGAGTGAAAATGATTACGATATTAATAATAATAATAATAATATAGAGAATAATAATAGTTACGATATAAAAGATAGTAACAATGATAACGATATTAATAACGATTATTATAATAGTAACGATAACAGTAAAAATAATAACAATAATATTAATTATAATAATAATACTGATAATGAAAAAAAATAAGGATATAAACGTATATAACGATAATAACGACAATAATAACGACAATGATAATAGTAACGAAAATAACGGTAGCAATGATAAAAATTACGATAATAACGATTATAACGATTATAACGTTAATAACGATAATAATAACGATAGTAAGGATAACGATAAAAACATTAATAAAGTTGATAATTACGATAATAGTAGTAGTAACAATAACAGCGACAATAATAATGATAATAATAGTAATGTAGTTAATAACTCTGGATTGAAACGATATATATATTCTAGCAGTACATGAGACTAGATTTTTGGATAAAAATGTGACAGAAACTAAAGAATATAAAATCTTTAAAGGTATGCATGCGATTAAAATTATGATGTGATTGCCAAACTTGGGAACAGACTTATATATCTGTAAATGAGTATTAAACTTTGTAACAGAATTCAAATCCCGCTCAGAAAGGATGTCTCTTTAGACGATGAAATGCAAAAGTCAATTATACATTTTTATTAATTGTCATGCACCAATAAATAAAGACAACATGAAGAACCCAAATAAAGTAGAGGAATTCTGGGACATCCTGGACGATGGAATGTCTAAAATTCCAAAGTCAAATGTAGTGATATTACTTGGAGATTTCAATGCCCAAATAGGAAGGTAGAGAATTCAAAGAACAATAGTGGGAGAATATGCTGCACACCAAAGAATAAATAGAAATGGGATGAGATTGATTACTATTTGTAAAAACTTTCAATTGAAGGTAATATTGACTTTCCTCAGGAAATTGCCAAGAAGAGCTAAAACATGTATTTCTCCAAATCCATGTTTCCAAGGTGAATTTCAAACAGATCATGTAGCTATATCCAAAGAAACATGACGGAAATTATGTGTGTCAAGGTAGTAAGAAGGTGAGAATTTGAATCTGATTACTTTTTGTCTAAAATCAAAATCAAATTCTTACCCAACAGAAATCACAGAAGAGGGGAAATAATAAATAAGTACAATACAAATAGACTCCAAATTACACAAGAAACTTTGGAAACATTTTAGGAAGAAATAAAAGTAACTCATCATGGGAAGTGGCAAGATTTATTAAAAGAAATAACGAACGCATCCCAGAAAATATTTGAACTAGCCAAGCATAGAAAAAAACCTTGGTGGAACTAAATATGTGAAAATGCATTACAGGATAGAATAAAACAATGGATAAAGTGGAAATACTCGGGGAAGACTGAACACCATGATCTATTCAAACAACGAAAGAAAGACGCTGCTAGAATAATAAGGGGAGTTAAAAAATCTTTCGAAAAATCACATCTTATCGACATGCAAAACAACTTTTTTAAAAATAATTCATGAAATTTCAATCAGACATTTAAGAGTCAATTAAAGGGGTATCAAGCGTCTAGCATATGCTTCAAAGATGAAATTTGTAAATATGGCCTAAGCATTGCGGAATACTGTGAAATAATTGCGAAACACTTTGACCAACTTTTAAACTGCCCTAAACCAAAACATGAATTTGAATTTTCTGAAACAACTGAAAATCTGGTAGAAGTTATACCACCCAAAGGTGAAGAAATTAAGGAAGCAATTAACAATCTAAAAAATAATAATGCTAGTGAAGAAGACTCTATAATAGCTGAACTTTTGAAATGTTCTCAATTAAAAGTCATTGAAGAAATGCAGTTAATCTTTGAAGATATTTGGAGAACCGAGAGGTTTCCAGAAGAGAGGAAAGTAACTCTAATTCATCCATTACATAAAAAGGGGACAGACAGAATGAAGATAATTATAGAGGCATTTCTCTTCTGCAAACTGCATACAAGGTGATCTCAAAAATATTGCTGAATAGAATATAATCAACACTTGACAAGCAACGGGGAGAGTAGCAAGCTGGATTTCGAAAAGATAGATCTTCTTCAGAACAAACTTTTAACTAACAATTCATAATTCGCCGTAGGATACTGAATTCAAAAGACATAGTTATAACATTTATAGATTTTTAAAAGGCATTTGACTCGGTTGGTAAAGAAAACATAGATAAAATAATACGTTAATATTAAATTGGCCAACTTTATACGTGAAACACTAACTGACACGATATCAAAAGTAAAATTTATGGATGAGATATCTATACCTATTGAGGTAAATATAGATGTAAGGCAAGATGATGATTAATCACTACTTCTATTCAACTGAGTTCTAGGAAAAATTGTCAGAATTTGGAAGGTAAAACTAAAAGAACAAAACGTTTCGCCAGTTAATTTGGGAAGAAAGAACTAAGGCATTGAAATAAGTTGCCTAGAATTTGCAGACGACTTTGCTATAATGTCAGACAACCTAAAAAGTGCAACAACACAAATCAATCTCTTGGAAGAAATAGCTGACAAAGCAAGTTTGAACTGCTTAGTACTAAATTATAGATTAGATAAACTAGATGTACCAGAAAGGAGAATCATGAGGATAATTTTAGGTCCAGTGAAATCAACAAAAGTATGGAAATTAATATCTAATACTGAAATATACAGGAACATAGAGGGCATAACTGAAAGGATAAGGAAATGAAGACTGCAATTTTTGGCAATATTTTCAGAATGGATGAACACAAATTAAAAAAAGGACACTAGTGTACCTTTGGGAGAAAAAGGCAAGAACAAGTCGGATCAAGAGGTAAAGAAAGATCTAGAAAGATATAATATAAGTGAGGAAGAAACTATAGACACAGAGATTCTTAGAAAGAGGGTAATAAGAATGGAAGAATTCCAAGGTAGATTGGTGGAGAAACCTGGTGCAAAGTGGTCTGAGAACAGAAAAAAGAGCACAGTGGAAAGATGAAGGAATATTGGAGAGAACGAAAAAGAAAACAGCTAAGTATGAAGATTTGAAATTGGTATAGGGTCCCCAGCAGGCCTCATCGAAAAAATAAGAATAGAAATATAATAAAAATAATAACGATAATAACGACCATAATAATATTAACAATAATAACGATAACAACAATAATAACGATTATAACGATAATAACGATATTAACGATAATAACGATAATAACGATAAAAACGATAATTACAATAGTAACGATAATAATAACAATGATAATAATAATAAGAATGATAATAATGATAATAACGATAATAAAGACAATAATGTTAATAACGATAATAATAATTGTAACGGTAATAACAGTAATAAAAATTATAATAATAATAATAAGAATAACGATAATATCGATAATTACGGTAATAACGGTAATAACGGTAAAACGATAATAACGATAAAACGATTATAATTATAGTAACATTGATAATGATAATATGAAAGATAGAAGTAATAAAAACGTTAACCACGATAATGATAATATCGATAACGATAACGTAAATATCGATAATAATATCGATTATAGCGATAATAACGGTAATAATAACGATAATGATAGTATTAATAAGAATAATAATGATGATAATAACAATAATTACAATAATAATAGTAAAAATGTTAATAACGATAATAACGATCATATCAATAATAATGATAATAATAATAATAAAGATAATAACGATAATAACGGTAATAACGGTAATAACGATTATAATGATAATAACGATAATAACGCTAATAACGATAATAATATCATAATAATAATCATTACTATAATGAAAATAATTACTATATTAATAATGGTATTAGTAATAATAATAATAATAATAATAACGTTAATAACTATAATAACAATTATTAGGATAATAAATTTGATAACGATCATTACGATAAAAAAGATAATAACGGTAATAAAAATTAGAATAATAATAATTATTATAATAATAATAATAATAACGATATTGATGATAACAAATTTAATAACGATAAAAACGTTAATAACGATAATAATAATTACATTAATAAGGATAATAGCAATTATTATACAAATAATAATACCAAAAATAACGATAATAACGACAAAATAGTTAATAATAATAACAAAAATAACAATAATATCGATAATAACGTTAATAACGATAATAACGTTAATTATTATCTCCACAATAATGATAATAACGATAATAATAATAATAATAACTCTAATAACGATAATACCGTTAATAATAATAATAATAACGATAATATCGATAACAATAATAATAATTACAATATCAAAATAATATGATTAATAATAATAACAACAACAATAATAATAATAATAACAACGATAATTAAGATAACAACGATAACAGCAATAACAATAAGGACTATAATAACGAAAATAAGGATAATAATATTAAGTATAATAACGGTTATAGCGTTAAAAATAATAATAACAAAAAAAAATATTAACGATAATTAGGATAATAACGATAATAATAATCGTAATAATAACAATACCTACAACAATAACGGTAATAACGATAATAACAATCGTAATAACTATAATAACAATAATAACGATCATAACGGCAATAACGTTAATACAGATAATAATAATAACACTAATAGCGATAATAACGAAAATGGCTATAGTAACGATAATAATAATAACAATAGTAACGGCAATAACGATAATAATAATAATAATAATAATAACGATAATAACGATAATATCGATAATAGTAATAATAATAATAGAATAATATCGATTTTAACGATTATAACGATAATAATAATAACAATAGTAAAGATAATAAAGTAAATAACGATTATAAAAATAATAACAATTGAATAATGACGATAATAAGGATTATAACGATAATAATGAGTATATAATAACGATAATAACGATAATAATGATAACAATAATAACGATAATAATATAAATAACTAGCTTAATAATAACAATAATAACAATAATAATGGAAATAACAATAATAACGATAAGTATGATAACATTAATAACAAAAATAACGGTATAAACGATTTTAACGGTGATAATAATAAGATTAATAACGATAATATCAATAATTATAAAAATAATATTATCGACAACAACGATAACAATAATAACAATAATAACGATAATGACGATAATAACGTGAATATTAACAACAGTATTAAAGTTGATAACGATAATAACGATAATAATAATAATATAGATATTAATAATAATAACATATACAATAATAAAAATAATAACGTTAATAACAAAAATAAAAATATCAACGATAATGACGACAATGACGATAAATCCATAATAATAATAATATCAATAAGAACGATAATAATGATTATAGGGATAGTAAAATAAAACTAATAATAACGATAATAACGATAATAACGATAACATCAATAACAATAATGACGATGATAAAAACAATAACGATTATAATAAGAAGAATAATAACGGTTATAACTTTAATAACAATAATAATAGTAACAACATTAGTAACGATATTAAGTGTAATAACTATAATAACATTATTAATATTAACATAACTAGAATGATAACGATAATAATAATCGCAATAATAAAAATATTAACAATAATAGCGATATAAATGTTATTAACGATTATTTCGTTAATAATAATAATACTAATAACGATAATAACGAGAATAATAATAATAATAATAATAATAATTATAAAGATAATAAAGATTATAACAATATTAATGATAATGATCTACAATAATGATAATAATAACGATAATAATAATAACAATATAAAAATAATAACGATAATTACGATAAAATCGATAACATCATTAACAATAATTACGATAATAACGACAATAAGCATACTAATAATAAGAATAATAACGGTTGTCACGTTCAGAATAATAATAATAACAACAATATTAATGATAACAACGACATACAAAGATAATAACGATATTAATAATAACAATAACTACAACAATAACGATAATAACGATAATAATAATCGTGATATCTTTAATAACAATAATTACGATATTATCAATAATATCTAATTATAATAATTATAACAAAAATAACAATATTAATGGTAATAATAGTAATCGCGATAAAAATAATAACAATAATAACAAAAATAACGGTAATGATGATTTTAACGATAATAATAATAACAATAATAACGACCATATCAATAATAACGATTATAATATTAACAATAATAACGTTAATAAAAATAATTATAAAAATAATAATAACGATAACAACGATATTAATAATAACAATAATAACAATAATAACGAAAATATGAATAACAATAATATCGTTAATAACGCTAATAACGATGTTAATAATTACAATAATAACGTTAATAACGATAATAACGATAATAACGGTAATAATAATAATAATAATAACAATAATGACGAAAATAATAATAATAACGATAACAATATTAACAATAATAACAATCGAAACGATAATAAACAGAATAATAATAACTATAATAATGGTAATAACGATAATAATAATAATATTATTAACGATAATAACGATAATAATGAAAAGAATTATAATAATAATAAATTATAAACGATAATAACAATACCAATAATAAAGATAATAAAGATAATAACAATAAAATCAATATTAACAATATTAATGACAGTAATAACGTTAATAACGATAACAAGAATATTAATAATTGCAATAATAATGATAATAACGATAATAGTGATAATTATAATAATAATAATAAAGATAATAACGGTAATAGCGAACACAATAATAATAATAATAAAATAATAAGGTTAAAGCGATTATAACAATAATAATAATATCAATAATAAGGATAACAACGATAATAACAATACTAATAAATACAATAATAAAAATGATAACGGTAATAAAGATAATAAAGATAATAATAATAAAAATAATCACCATAATAACGATAATAATAATGACAATAATAACGATAATAACGAAAATAACAATAATAACAATAAAAATTATAACAATAATAACGATAATGACGGAATTAATAATAACAATAACAAAGATATTAGAAACAACAATAATAACGATAATAACCATAATAATGATAATATCGATAATAATAGTAATAGTAATAAAATAATAACGATAATAAGGATTATGATGATAATATTAATAACAATAATAACGATAATAACGATAGTAACGATGAAAGCGGTAATAACGATAATATAACTCTAATGATAATAACTATAATAGTAATAATAATATTAATAATTATAAAGATAATATTGATTATGACGATATTAATAGTAATAACAATAATATCGATAATAACAATATTTTAATTAATAAGGAGAATAGATATATTCACGATAATAACGATTATAATAAGTACATTATTTACGATAATAACGATAATAACGATAATAATAATAATATTAATAACGTTAATAATGATAATAACGATAATAACGATATTAATAAAAATAATATTTACAATAATTACGTTAATAACGTTCATAATACAAATATTTATAATAACGATAATAACGGTAATAACGATAATAATATTAACGATATTATCGAAAATAAAGATAACATCAGTAACAATAATAACGACAATAAAGATAATAATAATTACAATAATAACAATAATAACGATAATAGCGATAACAATAATAACGATAATAACGAGAAAAACGTTAATAATAATAATAATAAATACGGTAATAACTATAATAAGGATAAAAATAATAGCTACAATATCGATAATAACGATAATATCGATAATAAAAATCATAATAATAGAATGTTAACGATAATAACGATAATAACAATAATTATAAAAATAATAATAACAATAATAACGATAAAAACGATACTAACAATAATATTTAAATTAGCAATAATTCGATAATATCCATAATAATAATAATAATAATAAAGATACATGACGATAATAATGACAATAACGATATTAATAATAATAATATCTAAAATAATAACAATAAGAACGTCAATAATAAAAATAACAATATTAACGATATTGACGATAATAACGATGAAACGATAATAACAATAATAGCAATAATAATGATAATAACAATATTAACGATAATTATGATAATTACGATAACATCAACTACAATAATAACGATAATAACGATAATAAAGATAATAATAATAATAATTATAACGATAATCTTAATATCACTAAAAATGATATTAATAACGATATTAATAATAACGATAATAATAATAACATCAATGACAATAACTGCAATATTTACGATAATAATGATAATAACGATAATAATAATAATAACAATAATAAAGATAAGAATAAATATATTAACGATAATAATAATAATAGCAATATTAACGATTAGAACAATAATAACTTTAAAAATAATAATAATAAGAAGTATAATAACTATAATAATGTAAATAATAATAACAACAATGGTAACAATAAAAACATTAATAACACTAATGACGATAATAACTTTAATAATAATAACAAAGATAAGGATTATAATGAAAATAACAATAATAATAATTAGAAAAAATAATAACAATAATAGTGATAATAACAGTAATAATGAAAACAATAATAACAGTAATAACAGTAATAATGATAACAATAATAACGATTATAACGATAATAATTATAGTTTTAATAACAATAATGACGACTATAACTTTTATAATAATAACAATAATAACGATAATAATAATAATAATAATAATAATAATAATACTAAGTATAAAAATAAAAACATTAATTTCGAAAATAACAATAATGACGATAATTATGTTAAAAACATTAATAACGATATTAATTCTAACAATGACTACAATTGTAATGATAATAACGATAATGACAAAAATAACGATAACAATAAAAATGATAATAACGATAAAAACGATTATAATCATAATAACGGTAGTAACGGTAATATCGATAATAATAATAATAATAATAATAGTAACATTAATAAACGTAATGACGATAAAAACGTAAATAACAATAACAATAATAACGGCAATTACAATAATAACTATAATAAAAATAAGAATAATATCAATATTAACGATAATAACGAAAATATCGAATATAGCGATATTAATATTAATAATAGCAACAAAAATAACGATAATAACGCTAATTATAAGAACAATAATAACGATAATAACAGAATATCTGTAATAATAATAATAACAATAATAATTATAAAAGCGATAATAACCATAGTAAAAATAGTAATAATAACCACAAAAACGATAAAATCGATAATAACGATAATAATAAAAACAATAATAATAATAATAACGATAATAACGATAATAACTACATTAACGATAATAACGATAACAATAATAATTATGATATCGGAGTTCCATTATGGAGTAGATTCGGAAGGGACGTATCGCCGAACGCTCCGCATTTCGTGCGACTTTTCGTAATTTTTTCCATTCCATCGGCTCTAAGTTTCATACCTTGATTGTGAATTGCTAAACGGCGACCATGTGGAGATAATAATCGGGTCAAGAGATCGAACATCGTTCGTGTTTTTTGTGAAGGTGTGTCCCGTATCATTGTCGAGGCATTGTTCGCCATTACGTGGGATTTGCGGGACCTATATTCTATGGTTGGACGGCAGGCCCGTTCTCGCATCGAGGTCTTACTCAGCGCCATCTACTCCAGGGAACGGTGGCAGCGCCGCCTGCAGCGCAGGTGTCATCTACAATAATGATTAGTGTTTGGCCGCCGTTTAGGGTTGGCTGCTAGAGCGGACCAAGATCCACGAGGTATGGGACGCTATCTCTGATGTTGCCCAGTGCTGCCATCTGGGCCGTGATAGTTCTGCTAACTATACTCTATGGTTGGACGGAAGACTCGTCGTTTTATCGAGGACTCATGTTATGCTGCGCCATCTACTCTGGACAACGGCGGAAATGCCGCTGACAACGCAAGCGGCGTCTACTTTCAATTCTAGGAAATGCGAAATATCTTTCTTCATCGCATAGGAGGCGCTTCTGTCAGCATAAAAACAAAAGCACGCAACAGTCAACGGGTGGTTTTATATATCCAATGCTTTATTTGGAGGAACACGGACGCGTTCATGGGTATATGATTGGACCTTGTCAAAGTTCTTCTAATATGTTTTAATAACAAAAACTAATTACAACAGCATTATTATTGTTATTATTATTTTTCACCTAGGGGAGAGGTAGAGCTCCGCATTTCGTGCGGTTTTTCGTAGTTTCGTAATTTATTCCAGTATATCGGCGGAAACTTTTAAAACTTGCATGTAAATATGTAAGCTGGGAGTAAGGGGAGAAAATTATCGTATCTACAAATCGATCATTTAGTGGTGTTGTTGGTGATAGTGTGCTCGGTTGTATTGGCGAGGCGTCAGACGCCATTACGTGTTAGTTGCGTGAATTATATCCCATGGTTGAACGGCAGACTCGATCGCTCATAGAGGTCTTCTCAAGCGCCATCTGCTCTAGGTTACGATGACAGCGCTGACGTCAGCGCGGAAGGCATCTACTACTATGATTAACAAAGGGCCGTCCTCTGGTGGTTGGTTCTTGGAGTCGACCAAGATCCACGTGGTACTGGACGCCATCTCGGAAGTGTGCCAGTGCTGCCAACTAGGACATGTTGTTTTCGCGAACTATACTCCATGGCTGGAAAGCAGATTTGACGGTCCACCGAGGACTCATGAAGCGCCACCTAATATTGACTACGACGATAGTGCCGCAACCAACGCATGCGGCACAAACTTTCATGTTAGAGAAATACGAAATACTAATCAACAGTCCATAGGAGGCGCTTCGATCAGGCGAAAATATAAAATAAAATCACTCACAGTCAACTGTTGGTTGTATATTTCCAATGCTTCAATTTGTAGGAACGCGGAGGCGATCATTATGATATACATGGAACTCGTCAAATTTCAAATTTCAATTTATTTACATATAATATACATTCATTAAAAAGAATAATACAATAGCATTATTATTATTATAAACCATGGGAAGAAGTGGAGCATTCCTCTTCTCCCGACGAGTAGCACTGTCGGGATCCGAGATAGGAGGAGTACAACTTCCCAAAAAAAGGACCAGTGCTCATCTGGCCCGTATGACAGCACCATGTAAGAGCCCCAAGCCTGGGTTACGACAGGGCCATGAGGACTAGCGGGTACGTTGTCGCTGCCCGAAAGGTATGTGCGGAATGGTACGTAAGGCGCGGTTCTCGTGGAAAACACCCGGCGTCAACGCGTCGAACCCACGGGAGTGTCAGGATGCCGATGAAGGAAGCAGGTGAACGGCAACGGCGGATGCTTCATTCCCGACCTTATAGCCAAAAGCTCTCGCAACAATGGGGGTAGTTGCGAGGGTGATCACCCCCCCACTTCCGGAGGCACCGCGTTCGGAGACGGTCGGGCACTCTGAAGGAAAAAAAACAACTACATGGAAATTAAAAGTATCAACAAGATAAATTTAAAGCAACTAAATAATATACAAGAAAACAACTCAGAATCACCTGTAAAAAAACATCGCTGCTCAAGGCGACAAAAACGTAGGCTATCAGCGTACGAAAGGAACACCACAAGATGGAGAGACAGAGAAACTCGCGCAAGCGAAGTTCCTCCTTGCAAAAATGAAGTTGGCTATTGCAAGACGACCAAATGTGAACAACATGATAAAGCAAGTACTCCCAGAACTGGAGGAGATAATAGATAGTCACGAGTTCATCTATAAATCTCGAAATGAGGTTAATAAGGGAGCGAGGAAACTCGACCGAGTTTCTCAGAGCCCTTGGGGAAATTCTGCAACTGAGTCCGGCGCAAGTAAGAGAGTAGCCACAAGGCCGCCGCAGTTGCCTGATGAAAGACTCAAAAAATCGAGGCAAGAGGCGACGACGACCGAAGCCAACATGTGGTCGGAGGTCGCCAATAAGAGAAGAAACAAGGAGAAATCAGCTAAGAAGGCAACGAAACACCCACAGGAGGAAGAAAAGTAGCCGAGCAAATCGGAAGACAGGCCGAGAAAAAGAACGAGGCCGGACGTGATCCTCCTGATACTTGCGAATGGAAAATCATACGTAGACGTAGTCGGAGATATTCACCAGCGCTTTAAGACGACCGCCACAGGGGTAGATGCTAGATCGGTCCGGCAGACCAGAACCGGCGGAGTTCTCCTCGAACTCAAAAGGACCACTGCGGATATCAGGGCCTCATTCGCTGAAACCCTGAGGAAAGTAGTAGGAGAAACGAGCAGCATCACGGAAATAGTTCCTAGAGATACGCTCGAGATACGGGACTGCGATTGTTGCACATCTTTGGTGGAAGACAAGGAGGCCCTAAAGAGGACCCTGCCAGACTACGCGGGAAAATTAGAGGTGAAATCGACGAACCCTAACGCGAGACAACAACACCTAGCCCTCGACAGACTAAAAGAGGAAGCAGCTAGGAAGCTTTTAAAGGCCGGCCGAGTGCTGATCGGTTTCGTCAGCTGCAGGATTAGGCGAAGAACGGAAGTGAGTCGATGCTACCGCTGTCTGGACTACGGTTACTATAGCGCCTCGAGAAAGGGCCCTGATAGCACCAAGTATTGTCATTTCTGTGGTAGCACAGGTCACAAGATCAAAGACTGCAAAGTCAGCGAGAATACTTGTTTCTTGTGCTCCAATAGCGAGGATGATTCTAAGAAGCACCTCGAGCGAGTTCAAAGGCCTGGAAAGCTTTCCAGGAGGCGCATGCAACAGCGAACAAGAGGAAGACAAGATGAGAGTACTTCGAGGTAATCTCAATAGGAGCAGGACGGCGCACCACTTCCTAACCCAGCTCTGTTCTGAGAAAAAAGCTGATATAGTTTTAATCAGCGAACAGTACCGGGACAGAGCAGCAATAGGATGGTACGCAGACGACTTGGGCACCGCGGCCATCTGGATCCCAGATCCCCGACAAATTCATGTGTCGCATCAAGGATCCGGACGCGGTTACGTTTGGGTGAGACATAAATCGGCGACATATGTGAGCGTATACCTCACCACGAACGACCGGATAGACGACTTCCAGACCAAATTAGACGATCTGCAAGACGCACTGAGGGAAAGGCAAGGGGAGCTCATCGTGGCAGGTGACCTCAACGCCAAAGCTCTCGAATGGGAGGAGACCAGGCCGGACTCCAGAAGAGGACGAATCATGGAGTTGGTGTCGACACTACAGCTATCAGTACTCAACACAGACTTGACGTCAACCTTCGATAGGCCTGGCTACAGAGAAACAATTCCGGACGTCTCTCTAGCCAATGAACAACTGGTGGCAAGAGTCGCAGGCTGGCAGGTAATTGAGGATTATACCGGGAGCGACCATCAGTACATCCTCTTCGATGTACACGATAGGAGGCCAGCCGTGACAACTCCAGTAAGACCCCCCCGGTGGATCATTGCAAAAATGGATCGAGAGTGGCTGTCTTCGGTCTTAAATGAAGGATGGAGATCCCTTCAAATTGCTTCCGCGAGTCTATCGCCACATGCGCAATCCAGGAGGATTACTGCAGCAACTATGCAGCTCATCCAAAAGGCATGCACGATAGCGGTGCCAAAGACGAAAAAAAAATGGCAAAGTCGTCCTGCATACTGGTGGACGAACGAGATCGCAGATCTACGTAAGAAGTGCTTAAGTCTCCGCCGTGTAGCACAACGAGCAAAGAGACGCGACCACGACGCTGCTCCCTTGGCTGCAGGGTATCAGGCGGCCAAAAAAAGCTCACAAGAGGTCCATCAAGGCCAGGCAACGTCGGTGCTGGAAGGAGCTGTACTTGGAAATCGATCAAAATTCGTGAGGATTATGGTATCTGATCGTCACAAGTAAGCTGGGGACACGAATGCAAGGTATCCCTCAGGACGCTAGAATGTTGGAATTCATTCTGCATACTCAATTCCCCTCACAGCCAAAGAGAGAGATTAGCACGGCAGCGCCTGGCATAAGGCGCCACAATTTACAGAAGTGGAGTTATTCAGGGCCGCATCATCTATGCGGAAGAAGAAAGCTCCAGGACCTGACGGACATCCAGGAGAATAAATTAGAGCTGTCGCGGAGAGTCACCCTGAGCTCTTGCTATACATGTATAACATGTGCCTCCGGGAGGGCATCTTCCCCGTCCCGTGGAAGAAAGCGAGTCTTGTGCTCATCTGCAAGGGCAAGGGTCCAGCAGGTGCAGCTTCGTCATACAGAACCATCTGTATGCTCGATACGGCTAGCAAGCTCCTGGAGAAGCTGCTTATGCCACGGCCGCACGCAACCGTGAGGGCAGTGTGGGATCTTGCTGCCTTCCAATATGGATTTCGATCAGGCCTCTCCACCATCCACGAAGTTCAGGAGATTGTCACGGCCGCTAAAATGACGGAACGCGGGAATCACCATTCCCGCCCTTTGTGTCTGCTGGCCACCATAGACGTTTTAAACGCCTTCAACTCCGTCAGGTGGGATTTGGCAATGGATGCGCTCGAACGAAATTTCAGAGTCCTGGGGTACCTTCTCCGAATACTCGGGGATTATCTAAACGATCGCTTCTTAGAATACAATACTGACGATGGTCCAAGAAGCTTGGAATTGACATCGGGACCAGCACAGGTCTCCATACTAGGACCGAATATATGGAATATTTTCTACGACGGTATCCTACATATGGCAGTCCCTGAAGGTGCTTTCTGATTGGGTACGCTGATGACATTGCAGTTGTCATAACAGCAAGAGACGCGGAGCGGGCACAGCTGGTGCTCAACCAGGTAATGCGCAGAGTCATCTCCTGAATGGAAGAACACGGGCTAACCTTAGCAGCCCAGAAAACAGAGATCGTGCCACTAACGAAGAAGCACATCAACACCTTGCGCAGTTTCACCGTAGGCGACGGTCCAGACGAAGCAGTCCGTCAGGTACCTAGGAGTAACCCTCGATTGCAAACTCACTTACGGAAAGCATATATTAAGGGTAGCTGACAAGGCGGCAAAATTATTTGTCACGCTGGGTACACTCATGGCCAATGTCAACGGCCCCAGGCCGTGCATTAGGCGACTATTCATTCGTGTCGCCGAAGCAGTGATGTTGTAGGCGCAGAAGTATGGGCCGAGGCGCTGCGAAAGTAGAATTATCGCAAGCGCATAGCCGCGTTACAGAGGAGGGGCGCTCTCCAAATCGCGTCGTCCTACCGCACGATCTCTGAACTCGCGTTGCTAGTAGTCGCGGGGGTATTACCGATAGATCTACTAGCCCAGGAGAGACAATTCGTCCACCAGCAGAGGTCCGTTTTGGGTAATGAGGAGGCACCAAGGCTCGCCTGGTATACCAGCATCGAGACCTGACAAAGCAGATGGGACCAGGTTACTAGGGGCAGATGGACTGCCCGACTCATCGGTCGACTTGACAGCTGGACAAACCGGGAGACGGGAAAGGTAGATTTCTACCACACCCAATTCCTGACTGGGAATGGCTTATTCCGCTCCTACCTTGCAAAGATGAGGAAAGCAGCAGATGGCAACTGCTCCTATGGCGACTCAACCGTTGACGACGCCCACCACACAATTTTCATATGTGCACTTTGGAACGCCGAACGATTTGCCTTGGAGCAGGAGCTCGGAGACATCTCGCCGGAAAACATTGTGAAGAAAATGCTGCGAGGGCAGAAGCAGTGGAACATGGTTGCCTACTATGTGAGGGCAATCTTATGTAAGAAGAAGAAGGAGATGGGCGGCCCATAGACGTGCCACAAACGTTGCTCCTGGTTCCTGCACGTAGAGCCGAATTGAGGCAGTCCAATTAATGGGACATGATGTAGTTGTCCCATCCTGAAGTAATGTCACATGATGGTGCCGGAATGGTTTCAACATGCCACCAGGATGGATATGAGTTTAGTCGGTAGTGCCTATTTTAACGCTGAGCACGACATTCCAGGGACTTTAACGGGGGACCCAAATGGTAAAGGGTTCCTATAGGGTCTCTGGGTCAGTGCGTATAGCTAAGCATTCTCAGACCATAAAAAAAAAATAATAATAATGATGATATCGATAATAGTTAAAATATTTATAACAATAATAACAGTAATGGCGATAATAACGTTAATAATAATAACAAAAGTAAAGTAAATAATGAAAATAACGATGATAATAATAATAATATTTATAATAAAATAATAACGATTTTAACGAGTATAATGATAGTAATAATAATAACAAATCGTAACGATAATAACGAAAATAACGATAATAATAATAAAAAAAAATAATCCAATAACAATAAATACGATATTAACGATAATAACGATAATATTAAAAACAATAATAACAATAATATCGATTATAACTATAATAGTAAAGATAATAAAAACAATAATAACGATAATTACGTTAATGGCGGTAATAATAATATTAACAATAATAACGATAAAAATGATTATAACGATAAAAGTAATAACAATAATAACGATAATAAGGATCATATTAATAATTACAATTACGATAAAATGATAATATCGATAATAACGGTTATCATATTAATAGCAATTATACCAATAATACGATAATCATGTTAATTATAATAATAACAATAATAAACATAGTAACGTAAATAACGATAATAACGAAAATAGTAATAATAACGATGATATCAATAATAATGATAATAATAATAATAATAACAATCATAACGATATTAACAATAATAGCGATAATACCGATAATAAGGATAGTAATAATACTAACGATAATAACAATAATAACAATAATAATAATAACAATTATAATGATAATAACGATAATTAAGATACTAATAAAAATAATAATATTAATAAAGATAATAATGATATTAATGTTAATAATAATTATTCTAATTAAATATAAACGATAATACCGATTATAACCCTAAGAATAGAAACAATATTAACAATAAAAACGATATTAACAATGATAATAATGAAGAGAATAACTATAAAAATAATGAAAATATTATCGATAATATCAGTAATAACGATAAAAAAGGTAATAGTGCCAATAATATTAACAATAATAAAGTCAATAACGATTATAATGGCAATAATAATAATAATAATAACGCTAATAAAAATAGAAGCAATAATGGCAGTAAAAAGGATAATAAAGGTAATAAGAATGATAACAATATTAACGATAATAACGATACGAGTCATACTATCGATAATAACTATAACAACGATAATAATAATGAAAATATATATAAATAATAACGATAGTAACGATAATACCGATAATAATGATAACAATAACTACTATAATTAAGATATTAATAATAACGCTAATAACGATAATAACAATAATTGTAAGAATAATAATAATACTAACGATAATAACGATAATTACGGTAATAAATATAACAATAATAACGGCAATAAAGATTAAAACGAAAATAACGGTAATAATAATAATAACAATAATAACGATAATAACGATAATATTAATAATAATAATAATGTATAATAACGATTATAAATACAATAATTATAAAAACGATAACAACGATGATAAGCATAATAACTATAATAGCGATAATAGCGATAATAAAAATAATAACAATAATAGCGGTAATAATAATAATAAAAAAATTTATAATAAAATTTAATAAATAATAATTATAATAACGATAATAACGATAATAACGACATCAATAATAATATTAATAACAATAATGACGATAATTACGATAAGAACTGTATTATTAATATCAATAATAACTATATTAACGATAATTACAAAATTAAAAATTACAATAATAACGATAATAACGATAATAACGATAATAAAGATAATAACAGTAATAATGTTAATATAAATAATAACGATAATGACAATAATAACGGAAATGACGATGATAACGAAGTTAATAGTACCATTAATAGCGATAATAACGTTAATAATGATAATAAGAGTATTAATAATTGCAATAATAACAATAGAAACGATAATAATGATAATGACGATAGAATTGATGATAATAATAATAATAATAACAATAAAATAATAACGATTATAAGGTTCAACGATAATAATGATAATAATATTAACCATAATAACGATATTAACAATAATAATAATAACAATAATACCGATAATAACGACAATAAAAATAATAATAATAACTATAATAACGTTAATAATAACAATAGTAGTAACGATAATAACAATAATGACGATAATAACGATCTCGATACTAACGATTATAACGATATTAACTATATTAATAATAACGATATTAACAAAAATAACAATAATAATGATAACTATAAAACTTATAATAACTATAATAATAATAATAATAAAGATTATAATGATAATAACGATATTAATAATAATAAAATCTACAATAATAACGATAATTAGGTTAATAATAAAAATAACATTAATAACGAAAATGACGGTAAGGACGATGAATAGATAATAATAATAATAATAACAGTAACAATAATAACGAATATAACGATAATATTAGTAATAATAATATAAACGATGAGAAAGCTAATAGCGATAGTAATAGTAACAATACTACCGTTAATAACGATAATATCGATAACATAAGTAACGATGATAATGATAATAACCACAATAATGATAACAATAATATCGATAATAGGGATAATAATTATAACAATAATAACGTTAATAATACTAATTAAAATAATGATAATATCGATAACAGAAATAAAGATAATAGTGATTACAATAATGAGGATAATAACGATAATAGTAATAATAACTATAATAATGATTATAGCGATAATAAAAATAATACTAATAATCAAGATAATAACGATAAAAACGGTAATAATAATCAAAATTATAGTAACGAAATAAACGATAATAACGATTATAAAAATAATAACAGTAACAATAATAAAGGTTATAACGATAATATCAATAATAATAATAATAGTAATAACGGAAATAAAGAAATTATCGACAATTATAATAATATTAATAGATTAATAAGATATTAAGGATTATAACAATAATAATAATAATAATAATAACGATAAAAATGATAATAACGATAATAATAATAACAATAATAATGATTATAACGATTATTACGATAACAACGATAACATCTTTAACAATACTGACGGTAATAACAACAATAAACATAATAACAATAAGAATAATTATGGTTGTAACGATAATAATAATAATAACAACAAATAAACGTTAATAACAATAATAACAATAAAAATGGAAAGAACGATAATAATAAGAACGATATTAACGATAATAATATAACAATAATAACGACAATAACGAAAATAACGATTATAATAATAATTATAATATAATAATGTCGATAATAACGATAATAATGATAATAATGATAAAAATAATAACGTTAATAACGATAATAACGATCATAACGATAATAATAATAAAAACAATAACGATAATAACGATAATAATAATAATAATAATAACGATAATAACAATAATTATAAGAATTATTATAACTATAATAACGATAATACCGATAATGACGATAATAATAATAACGATAACAACGATAATAATAATAACAATGTTATCGATAATAACGATAATAATAATAGCAATAATAACGATAATAATGATATTAACGATAATAACGATAATATCGACAATACCGATAATAGTGATAACAACGATAATAACGGTAATAATATCATAAAGACGATAGTAACTCTATTATTAGATGATAATAATTACATTAATAACGAGAATAACGATGATAACGTTAATAACGATATTAACGATAATAACTAAATAACGATAATAATAATAACATTAACAACAATATTAACGATAATAATAAAAATACGATAATAATAATAAAGATATTAACGATAATAATAATAACAATAATAACGATAATAACGAAATTAAGAACGATTATAAGAATAATTATAATAGAATTATGACGTTAATAATGATAATAATGATAATAATGATAACAATAATAACGTTAATAACGATAATAACGATCATAACGATAATACTAATAACAATAATATCGATAATAAGGATAATAATAATAAATATAAAAACGATAACAACGATAATAATAATCACAATAAAAATGATAATAGCGATAATTACAATAACAACGATAACTCCAAAGGCAATAATGACGATATTAGCGACAATAACGATAATAATAATAATAATAATAAAATAATGACGACAATAACTAATATAAAGATAAAAATAATTACAACAATAACGTTAATATCGATAATAACGTTAGCAACGATAAGAAAGAAAACAATAATAACGATATCAACGACAATAACGATGATAATAATAACAATTGCAAAGATAATAACGATAACATCTATAATGACGTTATCAATAATGACAATACTAACGATACAACCATAATAACGATTATAATAATAACATTAATATTGGTAGTAACGATAATAACGATAATAACGATAATAATGATGAGTATAATGAAATAATAACGATAAAACGATAATAACGACAATAAAAATAACACAAATAAAGATAATAACGATAATAACGAAAATGACGAAAATAATAATAACAATAATATTAATTAAAAGGGTAATAACGATATAAGCGATAATAGCGATAATTAATTTGACAACGATAATAATTATGATAACGATAATAACTATAATAATGATATTAACGATAATTATCATTCTAATGATATTAACGATAATAATAATAATAATAATAACAATAATGATGAAAATAACGATCTTAGTATTAACAATAATAAACCTAATAACGATAATAACGATGATAGTAATAACAATAATAACGATAATAACGATGACAGTAATGACATTAATAACGATAATAATAATAATTATAAAAAAGTGAAAAAGATAAAAACGATAATAACGATAATAACTATGATAATAATAACATTAATAACGATAATAACGATAATAACGATAATAATAATAATAATCATAACGATAATAAAAATAATTATTAAAATGTTAATAACAATAATATAGGAAATAGAGATAGTAACGATAATAAAAATAACTATAATAACGTTAATAACGATAAAAACGATAATAATAATTACAATAATAACGATAATATCGATCATAATAATAATAATAACGATAATAACGATAATAATGATAAATAGAATAACGATAAAATTCATATTAACGATAATGACGATAATAATAATAACGAAACAAGGAAAATAATAATAACAATAATAACGATAATAATGATATTACAGTTAAAATGAATAAAATGATAACGATAATAACAATTACAACGATAATAATAATAACGATAATTACGATTATAACGAAAAAACGTAAATAATTATAACAATAATAACTATTATTATATCATTAATAATAACGGTAATTACGAGAGAAACGATAACATCGATAACATTAGTGAAGATAATAAGTACAATAACGACAAAATAATGATAATATCAGTAATAACGATAATATCTATAATAATAAAAATAATAATAAAATAATAACGATAATAACTAATATAAAGATAATTTTAATGACAATAATAACGATAATTACGATAAAGGCGATAACAATAATAACGATAGTAACGGTAATGCGATAAAAATAATAAAGATAACAAGGATAATACAAAGAATAATATTAATTATGACAATAATGACGACAATAACGGTAATAATAATAATAATAGCAACAATAATAAAGATCATAACGAAAATAATATCATTAATAATAATAACAATTACAATAATAATAATAATAATAATAACGACATATAAGATAACCTCAATAACAATAAAGACGGTAATAACGACATTAATGATAATACTAATAAGAATAATAACGGTTATAACGATAATAATAATAACGACATTATTAATGATAATAACGATAATTACAATAATAACACTTTTAATAATAACAATAACTACAATAAAACTATAATAACGATAATTGTTATAAGAATAATAACGATTATAACGATAATATTAATTATAATAACAAAATTATTAACAATAATAACGATAATATCGATATTAATAATAACAATAACTACAATAATAAATATAATAACAATAATAACGATAATAATAACCGTCATAATAAGAAAAACAACAATAATAATTATAGTAACGGTAATAACGATAACACCAATAATAATAATCACAGTAATAATAATAATAACGAGAATATCGATAATAACGGTAATAATCATGATAATAATAACATTAATAACGTTAATAACGATAATAAAGATAATAATAATAACATTAATTACGATAATATCGATAATAATGAAAATAACAATATTAATAATAATAATATCAACAATAATAACGATAGTAAAGTTAATAATAGAAATAAACATAATAACGATTATGATGATAATGACCATGAAACGATAATAATAATAATAACAATACTAACGATAATAACGATTATACCGATAATAATAATAATACTAATAATCACAATAATAACGATATCAACGATGATAATAATAATAATAACTATAATAACGAATACAACGAAAATAACGATAATAATATCATTAATAATAATAACAGTAACAAAAACAATAATAACAATAACTATAATTACGATAACTAAGATAGCATCAACAACACTATTAACGATAATATCGACAGGAATGATAATAATAATAATAACAATAATAACGATAATATCGTTAATAATGTTGATAATAATCAAACCTATAACGATACTAACTATAATAAATATTAAAGAATAATTGTAATGAAATAATAACTATAGAAACGATAATGACGATCATAATAATAACACTAATAACGGTAATAACGATAAGAAATAATAATGATAATAACGATAATAACGGTAATAATAATGACAATAGTAACGGTAATAACGATAATACCGATAAAAATAATAACGATAGTAGCGATCATAACCCTAACAATAATAACAATAATAACGATAATAAATATAATAATGATAATAATAATAATAACAATAACGATAATAATGATAATAACGATAATAACGGATAATAATAATAAAAACGAATATAACGATAACAAAAATATTGACGATTATAATGGTAACGATAATAACGATAATAACGATATAGATAAAAAAAATAATAACGATAATAATGATGGTGACGATAGTAACGATAAAATCAATTTCAATAATGTCGTAATAACGATAATAACGATAATAATAATGATAATAATAATAACATTAATAACGATAATAACTATAATAAAGATAATAATAATAATTATAATAAAATAACGTTAATAGCGGTAATAATGATATTGATAAAAACAATAATAACGATAATAATGATGATGATGATAATAATGATATTAACGATAACATTAATAACTATAATAACAATAATAACGATAATAATGGTAAGAATAATAACGACAATAATGAATACAATAATGACAATAATTACGGTAATAACGATAATAACGCTAATAATAATAACGATAATAGCGATAATGATGATAGTAATAATAATAACAATAATCACGGTAATAACAATAATAACGATAAAAATAATAATAATATTAAAAATATTAATAATTATAACAATAATAATTTAAACGATAAATACGATAATAACGTCAACAGCAATAACAGTAATAACCATAATAATCATAATACTGTTAATAAGAATAACTATAATAACAAAAATAATGATAACAACGATACTAACTATAATAACAATAATAACGATATTATGTTAATAATAATAATAATACTAACGATAATAACGATAGTAAAGATAATAATTGCATTAATAATAATAACAATAATAATGATAATGGCGATATAGAGATAAAAAAACTACACTGATAACAATAATAACGATAATAATAATAATAATAATAACAATAATAATTATAATTACGATAATAATAATCACAATAATGACGATAATGATGATAATAACGATAATATAGATTATAATAATAATGATGATAATAACAATAATTACGATAATAACAGTAATAATAATAACAATAATACCGAAAATAATTCTAATAACGATAATATTGATAGTAATGGTAATAACAATAATAATACTAACAATAAAGCGATAAAAGCGGTAATAATAATAATAACTATAATAACGATAATACCGTTAATAATAATGACAAGAATGAACACGATATTAACGAATTGACGATAATGATAGTAACAAAAATAAATATAATTATAATGATAATTTCGATAAGAACGATAACATCAATAACATTAATGACGATAATTACGTCAATATGGATAATAATAATTATAATAACCATAATAATGGATAATAATAATAATGATAATAAAAAATAATAACGATAATAAACATTATAATGATAAAAATAATAACAATACAACGATAATGACGATAATAACGATAAAAACGATAATAATTAAAATAACGATAATAATTATAACAATAATAACAAAAAAACGGTAATATTGATAATAAAGATAATATCGATAATTATCATAACAATAATAAAATAATAAATATAATAACTATTATGACGGTAATAATAATAACAATAATAACGATAATAAGGGTAATAAAGATAATAATAATAACACAAATAACGATAATAATGATAAGAATAATAAAGATAATAAGAATAATAACTTTAATGACCCTATAAATAAGAAGAATAGTATCAATAAAAACGTTAATAAGGATTATAATAATAACATTAATAACAATAATAAGGATAATAACGATAATAACGATAATAACGGTAATAACGATAATAACGATAAAAATAATTATCAAAATAAAATATTACCTATAAAAACGGAAATAACGATTTTAACAATAATAAAGATAATAAATATAAAACGATAATAATAATTACAATAATAATAATAAGTAAGGAAATAACGGTAATAAAAATGATAAAACTAATAACAATAATAATAATAATAACGATAATGACGATAATAATTATAATTGCGATAATAATAATACTAAAGATATAATGATAATAATAATAAATATAATAACAATAATGACGGTATTAACGATATTTATAGTAACAATAATAAAAATAATATCGACAATAACGATGATAATAATGACATTAATAATGATAATTACGATATTAACGATAATAACGATAATAACGATAATAATGATAACGATATTAACGATAATAACGGTAATAACAATAATTATAATAATAACAAAAATAATTATAATAAAAATAGTTATAAGAATAATAATAACAATAATAACGATAACAACAATAGTTATAAGATTAATAATAACAATAATAACGATAATAACGACAGTAACAATGATATTAATAGTAACATTAATAACGATAATAACGCTAATAACGATAACAATAATAACTATAATAACCTTAATATCCATAATAATAATATCAATAATAACGGTAATAAAAATAATGGCGATAATAAGATTAATAATAAAAAATAATAACGTTAATATCCATAATAATAATATCAATAATAACGATTATAACGATAATAACGATAATAATAACTATAATAAAGGTATTAACGATAATAACAATAATAACGAAAATATTAATAAAAATAATAAAGATAATAGCGGTAATAACGCTAATAATAATAATAATACCGTTAATAACGATAATAAAGATAATGACAATAAAATTGATGATAATAATAATAATAATAATAATAATAATAATAATAATAACAATAATAATAATAACAAGAATAACAATAATAACGATAATAATAATAACAATAATACTGATAATAACGATAAGAACGATAATAATAATAACGACAATAACAATAAAAACGATAATAACGATAACATCGATAATCACGATAACAATATTAATGATAGTAACGATAACAACAATAATCATAATAACAAAAATAACAGTAATATGGGTAATAACGAAATGAAGAACAACAATAATATCGACAACGACGAAAATAATGGTAACAATATTAATTATAACAAAATAATAACAATAATAACGATAATAATAATATTAACAATAATGGCGATAGTAACATTAATGATGATAATAATAATAAAAATAATAACGTTAATAATGATAATATTGATAATAATAATAATAACAATAATCACAATAATAACGGTAATGATTATAATAATAATAAAAAAAATTACAAAGATATAAAGGAATACAAAAATAAAAAAGATAGTAATATTAACAACGATAATAACGATAATAATGATACTAACGATAATAATAATACTAACGATTTAAACGACAATAATAATAATGGTAATAAAAATAGTGGCAATAATAACAATATAAATAATAACAATAATAAAGACATAACGATAATAACGATAATAATAACAATAATAGCAAAAATAATAACGATAATGACGAAAATTATAATAACAATAACGACGATAATAAAACCAAAAATATTAACGATAATAACGATAATAACGATAATATCGATAGTTATAATAATAATAATAATAAAATAATAACTATAAAAACGTTTATAAAGATAATAATAATAACAATAATATAGATAATAACGATAATAACGATAAAAATATAAACTATAATAACGATTATAATGATGATAATAATAATTATGAAAATGATAATAACGATAATATCGATAATAATAGTAATATTATTAATAAAGTAATAACGATAATAACGATTATGACGATAATAATAATAACAATTGTAACGATAATAACGATATTAACGATAAGAACGATAATGACGATAATATAATACTAATGATAATAACAATAATAAAGATAATAACGATATTAACGATTAAAACGATAATGACGAAAATATAATACTCATGATAATAAATATAATAATAATAATAATAACAATAATAGAGATAATAATGGTTATGACGATAATAATAATAATAATAACAAATGTAACGATAATATCGATAATTAAATTAACAAAGAGAATAAAGATAGTAACGTTAATAAACGTTAAAAAACGTTAGTAATAATAACAATAATTTCAGTATTAAAGATAATAATATTAACAATAATAACGATAATAACGATAACAACGATGATAATAATTACATTTATAACGGGAATATCGATAATATCAATAATAACGCTAATATCGATAATAACTATAATGACGATTACAAAAATAACATTAATAACGATAATAACGATGATAATAAGGACATTAATTACGTTAATAACGATACTATCGACAAAAACGTTAATAAGAAAAATAACAATATGAATAATTACAGTAATAACGGTAATAACGATTATAACGATGATGATAATTACATTAAAAATGAGTATAACGACAATAACGATATTAAAATTAATAACGAAAATAACGATAATAATGACAACAACAATAGCAATAACAACAATAATTATTGAAATATTGATAACAATAATAACGATAATATCGATAATAATGATAACAATAATAAACAAAATAATTATAACAATAATAACAGTAATAACGATAATAACAATAATTATAAAAATAATAATAACAATATTAACGATATTCTCGACATATCGGTAATAACGACAACAATAATAACGGTATTAACTATAATAACGATAATAAAGGTAACAATAATAACGATAATAAGGATAATAACGTTAATAACCATGATAATAATAACATTAATAACGATAATAATGATGATAATAATAATATTAATAACGTAAATAACGATAATATAGTAATAACGATGATAATAATTACATTAATATCGAAAGTAACGATAATGGCAATATTAATAAATGAAATAATAAATATAATAACGATAATAACGATAATAAAATCAACTGAAAAATCTATAATAAAGAAAATTATAATAATAATAATAACCATAATAACGATAGTATCAATAATAATAAAAATAATAATAGAATAATCACGATAATAACGATTTTAATGATATTAATAATAACAATAATGACGATATTAACGATAATAAGGATATTAATAATTACAACAATAAGGACAATAACGATAATAACGATAAAAATAATGACATTAATAACGATAATAACGATAATATGGATAATATCGATAATAATAATAATAATAATAAAATAATAACGATAAAAACTTTTGTAAGAATAATAGTAATAACAAGAAGAAGGATAATAACGATAATAACGATATTAACGATAATAACGATAATAACGATAATATCGTTATTAACGATAATAACGTTGTTAATAATTTCCATATTAATGACGATAACGATATTAACGATGATAATAATCACATTAAAAACGTGATAAACGATAATAACAGTAATAACGAAAATAACAATAATAACGACAAAGCGATAATAATAATAACAATTATAACGATAATACCGATAATAATAATAACAATAATAACGATAATATCGATTATGACGATACTAATAATAACGGTGACAACGATAATAATAATAACAATAAAAAATATAATAAAGATAATAACGATAATAATAGAATCTGTAAAAACGAAATAACGAAATTAATAATAATAATAACGATAATAACGATAATATCGTTAATAATAATAATAATAATAATAAAATAATAACGATAATAAAGATTAAACGATAATAATATTTGCAATAATAACGATATAGCGATGATAACGATAATAATAATAACATTAATAATAACAATAACGATAATAACGATAATAATAATAACGATAACAACGATAATAATAAGAAAAATAATAACGATAATAACGATAATAACGATTATAATAGTAACAATAATAACAATAATAATGGTAATAACTATAATAACATCATTAATAATTTTAATAAAAATGATGATAACGATAATAACGATACTAATAAGAACAATAATATCGATAATAACGATAATAGTAATGGTAATAATGACAATAATAACGATAATAACGATAATAAGCAAAATAATAATTATTAAAATAAAATAATAACGATAAAAACGATAATAACGATTACAATAATTACATTAATAATGATAATAACGAAAAAAACGATAATAATAATTACAATAAGAATAATAAATACGGTAATAGCGATAATAAAGATGAAAAAACAATAACAATAATAATAATAATAACGATAATGTAGATAATAATTATATTACGGCAATAATAATACTAACGATATTAATGATAATAATGATAATAATAATAACAATAATGGATGTAATAACGATATTTATATTAACAATAATAAAAATTATAAAGACAATAACGATGATAATAATAACATTAATAATGATAATAATGGTAAGAACGATAAGAATAATAACAATAACTACGATAAAAACGACAATAAAGATAATAATAATAATAACACAAACAACCATGATAACGATAATAACGATGAAAACGATAATAATAAATACAATAATAACAAATTTATCAATATGAACAATAATAACGATAAGAATAATAACGATAATAACGATGATAACGATAATAATTATAACGATATTAACGACAATAAGAATAATAATAATAACAATAATAAGGATAATAACGAAAATATCGATATAACGATATAATGATAATAACGATAATAATAACACTAATGAGAATAACGATAATAGTAATAATAATAATATCGACTATAACGATAAGAACGATAGCGACGATAATAATTATAATAAAAATAATACCGCTAATAACGATAACAACGTTAATAACGATAATAATGTTATTAATAATTTATATAATAGTGCTAATAATCATATTTAGGATGATAATAATATCATTATTAACGACAATAACGATAATAACGAAAATAACGTTAATAACGTTAATGACGAAAACAATAATAATGATAATAACGATAACAACGATAATAATAATAAAAATAAAAAGATAATAACGATAATTATTATAATGACGATATTAATAATAACAATAATAACCATAATAATGATAATAACGATTATAAAAATTATAATTATAACGATAATAACGAAAATAACGATAACAATAGTTACAATAATAATGGTAATAATAATAATAACGATAATAATTATAACAATAATAACGGCCATAACAATAATTATAAAAATAATAACAATTATATCGATAATAACAATATTAACAAAAATATTAATAATAACAATAATAACGATAATAACGATTAATACAATAAATATAATAATAATAATAACAGTAATAACAATAATAACGACAATTACCATAATAACTATAACAAAAATAATAATAATAGCAGTATTACCGATAATAACAAAAATAACGAATATAGCGATAGTAATATTAATAATAACAACAATAATAACGGTCATAACGATAATAATAAGCACAATAATAACGATAATAACGATAATAAAGATAATAATAATAAAAATAATAATAGTAAGTATAATAACGATTATGACTATTACAATAATAACGATAATAACGTAAATAACGATATCAATAATAATAATAATAAAAATAAAAAAATAAAGATAATAACGATAACATATATAATAATATATAACAAGAATAATAACGATAAAAACGATAATAATAATAACAATAATAACGATAGCAACGAAAATAACGATAATAACGATATTATCGATGATAATAATAACATTAATAACGATTATGAAAATAATAACGTCAATAACGGTAATAATAACAATAATAATAACGATTATAATGGATATAACGATAATTACGATATTAAAAATAATAATAGTAACGAGAATAACATCAATAATATAATAATAACAATAATAATGAAAAACGATAATATCGATATAAACGATAATAATGATAACAATAATAACAATATTAAGGACAATAAAGGTAACAATAATAACAGCAATTAAACGATAATATCGATAATAATAATAAATATAACAATAATGGCGATAATAACTATAATAACGATCATAGTAATAAAAACAATAATATCGAAAATAACGATAATAATATTATTAATAATAAAATGAGAACGATTATAATGCTTATAACGATAATATTAATAACAATAATAACTATAATAACGAAAAAACGATAGTAATAATAATAATAACAATAACAGCTGTAATAACTATAATAAGGATAATAGTAATAATCACAATAATAACGATAATAACGATAACCATAATAACTATAATTACGATAATAACGATATTAATAAAAACTTTAATAACGATAATAACGATAATGATAATAATAATAATCATAATATCGATAAGATCGATAATAATAATTCTAATAATCAAATAATAACCATAATAACGATTATAACAGTAATATATTTAACAATAATAACGACATAACGATGATAACAATAATATCGATAATTATGATGACAATAGTAATAATAATAACGATATTGACGATAATAATAACGATAACAACGATAATAATAATAAAAATAGTAACAATAATAATAGTAACAATAGTAACTATAATAAAGATAATAACGATAATAGTAATAAGAGCAATATAGATATTAACGATAATGACGATAATAATAGTAAAAATAATCAATATAATATACATAATAAAGATAATAACGATTATAAGAATAATAATAATATTAATGATTATAACGATAATAGAAGTATTAATAATAACAATAATAACGTTAATAATGAAATAACGATGATAAAAATTACAGTACAAACGATAAAAACGATAATAATATTAACAATTATAAAGACAATAATGATAATGACTATCATGACGATATCAATAATAAGAATAATATCGATAATAACGATAATAACGGTTTATAATAAACACATTAGAAACGATAATAACGATAATAATAATAATAATAACAATAAAGAAGAAAAAACGATAATAATAATAACAATAAAATAGATAATAACGATAATAACGATGATAATGATGACATAAATTACAAAAATAACGATAATTACTAGAATTATAATAATTATAAAAGCAATATTTATGATAAAAACTATAATAACGATAACAATAATAACACTAATAACGATAAAAGCAATAATAACGATAATGAGAATAATAACTATAAAACCGAAGTTGACGATAATAACGATAATAACGATAACGATAATATCGATAATAACAAATAAATAATAATATTAATAACATTAATAATAATAATAATGGTAATAATGATAAAAATGATAATAATATTAACAATAATAACGGTAATAACGATAATAATAATAATAATAATAAAGATAATAGCAATAATATCGATAATAATATTAATAATAAGAATAAAATATTAACAATAATAACGATTATAACGATAATAACGTAATAACGATAATAACGAAAGTAGTTTTAATAATAATAACAATAATATCAATAATAACGGTAATAACGATAATAACGATAATAATAATAACTACAATAGAGGAAATAAAGATAATAATAATAGTATTAATACCATAATAACGATAGTATCGGTAATAATAATAATAATAATAGAATAATAACGATAACTATTTTAACGATAATAATAATAACAATAATAACGATAATAACGATAATATCGATAATAATAATAATAATAAAATGATAAGGATAATAACAATAATAACGATATTAACATAATAACGATAATTACGAAAATAATAATAATAATGTTAGTAACGATAATAGTAATAATAATATTAACACTAATAATAACGATAATAACGACAATATCATTAATAACGGTAATAATGTTATTAATAATTTCAATAATAATGATGATATCGATATTGAATATGATAGTAATTTCATGAATACCGTGAATGACCGTAATAAAGATAATAACGTAAATAGCGATAATAACGAAAATAATAATAACGGTGATAACGATAATAAAGATAACAATATTAATGATATTAAAATAATAATGATAAAAACTATAATAACGATAATAACATTAACAGAAATAAATATTATAACGACAATAACTATAATGACGACTTCAATAATAATAATAATAATAACAATAACAATAATAACGGTAATAACGATATTATCGATGATAATAATAACATTAATAACGATAATAACGGTAATAACGATTAGAGTAATTTCACTAATAACGAGAATAACGATAATAACGATAAAAATGAAAACAATAATAAATATAATAACGATATTAACTATAATAACTATATCAGTAATAAAAGTAATAACGACAATAACGACAATAACGATTATAATAGTAACACTAATAACAATAATAACGGTAATATTGACGATGACAATAATAAAGATATTAAAGATAAAAGTAATAACGATATTACTAATGACAATAATTACAATAATTACGGTAATAATGACCATAACGGTAATATTAATAACAATAATTACGGTAATAACGATAATAACGATAATAACTGTAATTATAATAATAACAATAATTACCATAATAATAATAACAACAATATCGATAATAACGATTATAACGATTAAAATGATATAAATAAAAACCATAATAACGTTAATAATTAATATTACGATAATAATAATATTAACAATATCAACGGTATTAAAAATAATAACGATTATATTAATAATAATAGTAAAATAATAAAGTTAATAAAGGTAATAAAGATAATAACGATGATGACGATAATAACAATAATTACGATAACAATATAAACGATAATAACAATATTAACGATAACATCAATTACGATATTACCAATAATAACGATAATATTCTTGACAATAATAAAGGTAATAACGATAACTATAATAAGTGTAATAAAAATTATAACAATAATAACAATAATAATAATAACAATAATAATCATAATAACGATAGTAACGATAATAACGGTTATAACGATAATAATAATAGTAATAATAATGATATCAATAATAACAATCATAACGAAAATTACTACAATAACAATCACATCGTTAAGAATAATAATGATAATAACAATAAAGATAATAATAATAACAATAATACGATAATAACGGTAATAAATATAATAATATTAATAACGATAAAAACGATAATAACAATAAAAAAGATAATAATAATAATAAAGATAATAACGACAAAAATAATAGTAATAATTAGATTAATAACAAAAATAGCGATAATAACGATAATAACGATAATAATAATATTAATAACAATAATAACGATAATAATGGTAATAACGGTTATAATTATAATAACAATAATACAAATTATAATAAAAAAAATTACAATTTACAAAAATAACATTAATAACAATAATGGCTATAATAACGATCACTTCGGTTATATTAATAGAAAAAATAATAACGATTATAACGATAATAACGATAATAATAATAATAATAATAACAATAATAACAAAAAAACGATAATAACGATATAAATAGAACAATATTATTAACGATATTAACGATAGTAATAATAAAAACGATAATAATAATAATAACGATAATAACGAAAGTAACGATACTATTAATAATAACTATAATAACGGTAATAATAATAAAACGATAAGAACAACAATAAAAATAACAATAACAATAAAACGATAAGGTCGATCATAACGGTAATAATAATAATAACAATAATAACGATAATAACGATAATGACGATAATAATAATATAATAAACAAGAATAAGGATATTAAAGACAATAACAATAAAAACGATAATTATAATAATAACAATAATTACTAAAATAACGATAATATTAATTATAACTATAATAATAACGATAAGAACAATAAAAATAATAATAACGATAATCACGATAATAACGATCATAATAGTTATAATAATAATATTAACGACAAAAACGATAATTTTAATAATAACAATTATAACGATAATATCGATAATAATATTAATATTAATAATAACGATAACAACGATAATAAAGATAATAATAACATTAATATTAATAATAACGATAATAAAGATAATAACGGTTATAATTATAATAACAATAATACCGATAATAAAGATAATGAAAAAATGACAATAACATTAATAACCATAATAACGATAATAACGATATTACCGATAATGTTAAGAATAATAACAATAATAACAAAAATAACGATAATGACGATAATAACGATAATAGTAATTACCACAAATAAAGATAATAACGATAATAACGATAATAAAGATAAAAATAATAACAATTATAACGATAATAACGATAATAACAACAAAAACGATAAAAATAATAATAACGATAATAACGATAAAAATGGTTATAATAATAACAATAATAATAATAAAAACGATAATAATAATAACAATAATAACGATAATAACCGTCATAACGGTTATAGTAATAATTACAATAATTAAGATAGTAACCATAATGACGGTAATAATAATAAAAATAATAACGGTAATAACTATAATAATAAAACTACCAAAAATAATAACGATATTATCGATAATAATGATAATAACGATAATTAGAATAACAATAGTAACGATAATAACGATATTAAAGATAATAATGTTAATAATAATAACAATAATAACAAAAATAACGATAATAAAGATAATAATAATAACAATAATAACAATAATAACGATGATATTATTAATAATAATAATAACGATAAAAACGATAATAACGGTATTATATCAAAATATTACGGTATTATAGTATAATATAATAATAATAATAACGATAATTACGATAATAACAATATAGAAGTTAATAATAATAATATCGAAATAAAAGATAAAAATAGTAATAATAAGAAAAATAATAACAAGAATAGCGCATATAACGATAATAACGATAATCAAGATAAAACGGATAATAATAATAACATTAATGTTGATAATGACGAAAATAAAATTAATAATAATAATGACGATAAAAACGATAATAACGTTAATAAATATAATAACAATAATAATGATAATAACAATATTAACAAAAAGAAAGGTAATAATAATAATAAGAATAATAACGATAAAAACAAAATTAATAATAATATCAATAAGAACGATAACAACGATAATAACGATAATAAAGATAATAACGGTTATAATAATAATAACAAGAATACCTATAATAACGATAATAAAGAAAATTACAGTAACATTAATATTGTTTATAAAGATAATAACGATAATAATAATAACAAAAATAATGCTAATAAGGGTAATAATGATAATAATAATAATAATAACAATAATAACGATAATAAGTATAATAACAGTAATGATAATAATTATAATCATATCAAAAATTATGATTAAAACGGTTATAATGATAAAAACGATAATAACTATGATAAATGTATTAACGATAATAATAATAATAATAATGTTGATGATTATGACAATAATAATAATTAGATTAAAAACAATAATAACAATAACAACGATAAAAATAATAACAATAATAACGATAATAATATTAATAGCAATAATAACGATAATAACGATAGTAACGATAATAATAAGAAAATAATAACGATAATAACCATAATAACTTTAATAGCGATAATTATAATAACAATAACAACGATAATAACAATTATAACAATAAAAACGATAATAATAATAATATCGATAGTAACGATAATGACAATAATATTAATAACAATAAGAACGATAATATCGATAATAGCTGTAAAAACAGTAATATCGAAGATAACAATAATAATAACGATATTATTAATAATAATCAATATTAATAATAACCATATAATCGATTATAAGGTTAATAAAGAAAATAATAACGGTAATAATACTAATAACGATTGTAACGAGTATAATTATCTTAAGGATAAAGAAGATAATATCAATAATAACGATTATAACGATGATAATAATAATAATATTAATATTTATATTAAAGCAATAACAATAATAATAAAAATAATAACGATAATAACGACAATAACGATAATAACGGTGATAACTATAAAAAGGATTATAACGATAATAACGGTAATATCGATAGTAACGATAATAACAATAACAATAGCGATAATAACAACAGTAACGTTAATACTATTAATAATGATAATAATAATAATTACGTTAATAACAATAAATTGATAATACTGATAATTAACTGTAATAATAATGATACTAATAATAGTAATAATAGTAATAATTATCGTATCGATAATATCGATAGCGGTATTTATAACGATAATAACGATAATATCGATTATAACGATTATAACGGAAATAACAATAATAACGATAAGTGCGATAATAAAGTATATAACGATAATAATATTAATAATATCAATTATAATTATATTACTAATATTTACGATAATAATCATAATAACAACAATAAATTTCATAACGTTAATAATAATTAAAATAAGGATCATAATAATAACAATAATAATAAAAATAGAGAATAAAAACGATAATAACAATTGTAACGTATTAGTGATAATAATAAGGATAATATTATTATTAATAATAATAGCGATGATGAAAATGAAAATAATTATAACGATAATAAATATAGTAAAGATAATAACGATTATAATAATATCGATAAAAACGATAATATGGATTATTTTAATAAAAACGATAATAACGATAATAACAATAATAACGAATATAACACTTAAAACGGTAATAACGAAAATAATGATAATAAATATAATAATAATAATAATAATAAAAATATTAATTATAATAATAATAATAACGATAAAACAGTAATAATAAAAATCATGATAATTGCGATAATAACTATAATAATAATTATTATATTAATAATATTAATAGTAATAATAATAACGATAAAAACTGTCAAAATAGAAATAACGATAACTGCAATAATAATGTTAATAACTATAATAACGATAGTAACGATAATATCGATAATAACGATAATAACGATAGTAATGGTAATAAAGTTAATAAGGATAATATGAACGATAATAATAATTATAACGATAAAAACGAAAATAACGATAATAATAACGATAATAATAATATTATTAATGATTATAATAATAACGATAATAACGATAATAATTACAATAACAATAATAGTGACAACAATGATAATAACATTATTAACGATAATAATAACGATAATAATAATAATTATAACGATTATAAAGGTTATAACTATGTTAAGGATAATAACTATCATATCAATAGATACGATAATAACTATTATAATAATAATATTAATATTTCTCCTTTTTTTTCTTTTTTTTTGATGGTCTGAGAATGCCGATCTTTACACACTATCGCACGACCCCTCCAATTAGAGGAGCACTTCACCATTTGGGTCCCCCATTAATGTCCCTGGAGTGTCTGGCTCGCCGTTGGAATAGGCACTACCGACTAAACTTATATCCATCCTAATGGCATAGTGAAACTATCCCGGCACCGCTATGGGCCATTACTTCGAAATGGCGCTACTAAATGAGGTCCCTTTACGGGATTCTCCATTCGGCTCCATGGGTCACGAGACTCGTGCAAAATTAGGGTCAAGTCTATTGGCCGCCCATCTCCTTTTTTCTGCACAAAATGGCCCTGACTTACCAGGCAACCTTGTTACATTCCTACTGACCTCGGAGCAATTCCTTGACTACGTTGTCTGGCGAGATGTCTCCGTGGGCCTGCTTCAATGCAGTTGATCGGCGCACTACCGGGTACACCTGAAGAACGTGTGGTGGGCGTCGTCATTGGTCGACCCCCCATAGGGACAGTTGCCGTCTCCTACCTTCCTCATTTTTGTAAGGTAGGAGCAGAATAGGACATACCCTGACAAGAATTGGATGAGATAGAAGTAGACCTCTCCCGCCTCCCGGTTTAGCCAGTTGTCTAGTTGACTGATGAAACGGGCAATCCATCTGCCCCTAGGTTCTTGTTCTCATCTGCATTGCCAGGCCTCGATGCTGCTAGACCTAGCGATCCTTGATGCCTCCACCTTCCCCAGAACGGGCTTCTGCTGGAGGATTAATTGTCTCTCTTTGGCTAGTAGATCGTTCGGGATTACCCCCGGTCCCAGTATGGAGCCCTTGGCTGCCCCCGATGTCCATCCCAATCTTTTCGGAACATCGCCTCTATTGAATTCTAGGAAGCGCTCGTTCAGGTAGTCCCCGAGTATTCGGAGTAGATTCTCCGGTAGTAGGTACTACTGCAATTACGTTCGAGCGCTTCACTTGCCAAGTCCCACCTGATGAAGTTGAAGGCATTTCGCACGTCTATGGTAGTCAGCAGATACAAATGGCGAGATAAATTATTTCCGCGCTCCGTCATATTAGCGGCCGTGACAACTTACTGGACTGCGTGTATAGTGGAGAGGCCAGATCGAAATCCTTATTGACGGACAGCGCGATCGCCCTCTGCCCTCACGGCAGGTGTGGCCTAAACAGTTTCTCCAGGAGCTTGTCAGTCGTGTCGAGCATATATAAAGGCCTGTATGACGAAACGACATCTGCTGGGTCCTTGCCCTTATTTATGAGTACAAATCTCGTTTTCTTCCACGGGGCGGGAAAAATGCTCTCCCTTAGGCACATGTTAAGCAAGACTTGACTCTGCGTGACAGCTTTCATTATTTCCGCTGGAAAGCCGTCTGGTCCTGGAGCTTTCTTGTTCCGCATAGAAGATGCGGCCCTGAGGAGCTCTCCCACCGTAAACTGTGGCGCTTCGGGGCTGCCATTCGCAGACGGGCCAAACTCTTAATTCGGCTGTGAGAGGAATAGGGTATCAACTATGTTTTCCAACGTCCTCGCGTCCTGAGAGATTCCTTGCTTGTGTGTCCCCAGCTTGCGAGTGACGATCTGATATCCAAATTCCCACCGATTCTGGTCGATATCCATGCACAGCTCCTTCCAGCACCGTCGTTGAATGGCTTTGAAGATCCTCTTCAGTAACATGTTGGCCGCTTTATACTCTACGCTCAAGTGAGCAGCGTCGAGTTCGCGGCTCTACGTTCGTTGTGGTAACCGGCGAAGCCTTATGTTCTTCTTGCGAAGAACTGTGATCTCGTTCGTCCAACAGTATGCAGGACGACGCTTCCGGTTCGTGTTATTTCCTATTATCGCGCAAGCCTTTTGGATGAGTTGCATAGTTGCTGCAGTAATACTCCTGGATTGCGCATGTGGCGATAGACTCGCGGAAGCAATTTGAAGGGACCTCCATCCTTCATTTAAGACCGAAGACAGCCTCTCTCGATCCATTTTTGCAATGATGTACCGGGGGGTCTTACTGGAGTTGTCACGGCTGGCCTCCTATCGTGTACATCGAAGAGGATGTACTGATGGTCGCTCCCGGTATAATCCCCAATTACCCGCCAGCCTGCGACTCTTGCCACAAGTTGTTCGTTGGCTAGAGAGACGTCCAGGATCGTCTCTCTGTAGCCAGGTCTTCAACAAGGTTGACGTCGAGCCTGTGTTGAGTACTGATAGCTGTAGTCTCGGCACCACCTCCATGATTCACCTTCCTCTGGAGTCCGGTCTGAACTCCCCCCATTTGAGAGGTTTGGCGCTTAAGTCTCTAGCCATAATGAGATCACCATGCATTTCCCGTAGCGCGTTTTCCAGATCGTCCAGTTTGTTCTGGAAGTCCTCTATCCGGTCATACGGGGTGAGATATACGCTGTCATAAGTCATCAAGTTATGTTTCACCCAAATGTAACCGCGTCCGTAATCCTGATCCGACACATTTATCTGTCGGGTATCTGAGATCAAGACAGCCGCGGTGCCCAATTCGTCGGCGTACCATCCAGCTCCTATTATATTCTGGTACTGTTCGCTGATCAGAACATCATCCGCTTATTTCTCAGAGCAAATCTGGGTTAGGAGGTGGGACAGAGTTGGGTTAGGTGTTGGAATAAGAGTGACAATAATTACGATATTAATAATAATAATAATAATATCGATAATAATAATAATTACGATATAAAAGATAGTAACGATGATAACGATATTAATAACGATTATTATAATAGTAACGATAACAGTAAAAATAATAACAATATTATTAATAATAATAATAATACTGATAATGAAAAAAAATAAGGATATAAACGTATATAACGATAATAACGACAATAATAACGACAATGATAATAGTAACGAAAATAACGGTAGCAACGATAAAAATTACGATAATAATGATTATAGCGATTATATCGTTAATAACGATAATAATAACGATAATAAGGATAACGATAAAAACATTAATAAAGTTGATAATTACGATAATAGTAGTAGTAACAGTAACAGCGACAATAATAACGATAATAATAGTAATGTAGTTAATAACTCTGGATTGAAACGATATATATATTCTAGCAGTACATGAGACTAGATTTTTGGATAAAAATGTGACAGAAACTAAAGAATATAAAATCTTTGAAGGTATGCATGCGATTAAAATTATGATAGGATTGCCAAACTTGGTAACAGTCATATATATCTGTAAATGAGTATTAAACTTTGTAACAGAATTCAAATCCCGCTCAGAAAGGATGTCTCTTTAGACGATGAAATGCAAAAGTAAATTATACATTTTTATTAATTGTCATGCACCAATAAATAAAGACAACAAGAAGAACCCAAATAAAGTAGAGGAATTCTGGGACATCCTGGACGATGAAATGTCTAAAATTCCAAAGTCAAATGTAGTGATATTACTTGGAGATTTCAATGCCCAAATAGGAAGGGAGAGAATTCAAAGAACAATAGTGGGAGAATATGCTGCACACCAAAGAATAAATAGAAATGGGATGAGATTGATTACTATTTGTAAAAACTTTCAATTGAAGGTAATATTGGCTTTCTTCAGGAAATTGCCAAGAAGAGCTAAAACATATATTTCTCCAAATCCATGTTTCCAAGGTGAATTTCAAATAGATCATGTAGCTATATCCAAAGAAACATGACGGAAATTATGTGTGTCAAGGTAGTAAGAAGGTGAGAATTTGAATCTGATTACTTTTTGTCTAAAATCAAAATCAAATTCTTACCCAACAGAAATCACAGAAGAGGGGAAATAATAAATAAGTACAATACAAATAGACTCCAAATTACACAAGAAACTTTGGAAACATTTTAGGAAGAAATAAAAGTAACTCATCATGGGAAGTGGCAAGATTTATTAAAAGAAATAACGAACGCATCCCAGAAAATATTTGAACTAGCCAAGCATAGAAAAAAACCTTGGTGGAACTAAATATGTGAAAATGCATTACAGGATAGAATAAAACAATGGATAAAGTGGAAATACTCGGGGAAGACTGAACACCATGATCTATTCAAACAACGAAAGAAAGACGCTGTTAGAATAATAAGGGGAGTTAAAAAATCTTTCGAAAAATCACATCTTATCGACATGCAAAACAACTTTTTTTAAAATAATTCATGAAATTTCAATCAGACATTTAAGACTCAATTACAGGGGTATCAAGCGTCTAGCATATGCTCCAAAGATGAAATTGGTAAATATGGCCTAAGCATTGAGGAATACTGTGAAATAATTGCGAAACACTTTGACCAACTTTTAAACTGCCCTAAACCAAAACATGAATTTGAATTCTCTGAAACAACTGAAAATCTGGTAGAAGATATACCACCCAAAGGTGAAGAAATTAAGGAAGCAATTAACAATCTAAAAAATAATAATGCTAGTGAAGAAGACTCTATAATAGCTGAACTTTTGAAATGTTCTCAATTAAAAGTCATTGAAGAAATGCAGTTAATCTTTGAAGATATTTGGAGAACCGAGAGGTTTCCAGAAGAGAGGAAAGTAACTCTAATTCATCCATTACATAAAAAGGGGAACAGACAGAATAAAGATAACTATAGAGGCATTTCTCTTCTGCAAACTGCATACAAGGTGATCTCAAAAATATTGCTGAATAGAATATAATCAACACTTGACAAGCAACGGGGAGAGTAGCAAGCTGGATTTCGAAAAGATAGATCTTCTTCAGAACAAACTTTTAACTAACAATTCATAATTCGTCGTAGGATACTGAATTCAAAAGACATAGTAATAACTTTTATAGATTTTTAAAAGGCATTTGACTCGGTTGGTAAAGAAAACATAGATAAAATAATACGTGAATTTGGAGTTAATAATAAATTGGCCAACTTAATACGTGAAACACTAATTGACACGATATCAAAAGTAAAATTTATGGATGATATATCTATACCTATTGAGGTAAATATAGGTGTAAGGCAAGATGATGATTAATCACCTCTTCTATTCAACTGAGTTCTAGGAAAAATTGTCAGAATTTGGAAGGTAAAACTAAAAGAACAAAACGTTTCGCCTGTTAATTTGGGAAGAAAGAACTAAGGCATTGAAATAAGTTGCCTAGAATTTGCAGACGATTTTGCTATAATGTCAGACAACCTAAAAAGTGCAACAATACAAATCAATCTCTTGGAAGAAATAGCAGACAAAGCAGGTTTGAAATGCTTAGTACTAAATTATAGATTAGATAAACTAGATGTACCAGAAAGGAGAATCTTGAGGATAATTTTAGGTCCAGTGAAAACAACAAAAGTATGGAAATTAAATATATTAAATAAGGAAAAGAAGACTGCAATTTTTGGCCATATTTTCAGAATGGATGAAAACAAATTAAAAAAAGGACACTAGTGTACCTTTAGAAGAAAAAGGCAACAACCAGTCGGATTCAAGAGGTAAAGAAAGATCTAGAAAGATATAATATAAGTGAGGAAGAAACTATAGACACAGAGATTCTTAGAAAGAGGGTATTAAGAATGGAATAATTCCAAGGTAGATGGGTGGAGAAACCTGGTGCAAAGTGGTCTGAGAACAGAGAAAAGAGCAGAGTGGAAAGATGAAGGAATATTGGAGGAATGGAAAAAGAAAACAGCTAAGTATGAAGATTTGAAATTGGTATGGGGTCCCCAGCAGGCCTCATCGAAAAAACAAGAATAGAAATATAATAATAATAATAACGATAATAACGACCATAATAATATTAACAATAATAACGATAAAAACAATAATAACGATAATAACGATAATAACGTTAATAACGATAATAACGATAAAAACGATAATAATGTTAATAACGATAATAATAATTGTAACGAAAATAACATTAATAACAATAATAATAACAATAATATAAATAATAACGGTAATAACAGTAATAAAAATAATAATAAAAATAATAAGATTAACGATAATATCGATAATTACGGTAATAACTGTAATGACGATAAAACGATAAAAACGATAAAACGATTACAATTATAGTAACATTGATAATGATAATAATAAAGATAGAAGTAATAAAAACGCTAACGACGATAATGATAATATAGATAACGATAATGTTAATATCGATAATAATATCGATTATAACGATAATAACGGTAATAATAACGATAATGATAGTAATAATAATAATGATAATGATGAAGATAATAACAATAATTACAATAATAATAATAAATATGATAATAACGATAATAACGATCATATCAATAATAATGATAATAATAATAATAAAGATAATAACGATAATAACGGTAATAACGTTAATAACGATTATAATGATAATAACGATAATAACGCTAATAACGATAATAATATCATAATAATAATAATTACTATAATGAAAATAATTACTATATTAATATCGGTATTAGTAATAATAATAATAATAATAATAACAATAATAACAATATTAACTGTTATAATGATAATAACGACAATAACATTAAAGGCGATAATATTAACGATAATAACGAAAATAATCTTAATAATACCGATAATAATGAGTTGTTCGTAACGTAATTTCGTTTTTTTTAATGAAAATAAAATACAATTTTCCTATAATGAACAAATATTTTATTAAATTATTTATTGGCCATTCTGGTCCATTACGATTTGCCATCTTTCTGGTAGTAGAATTATTTGACGATCATAAAATTATTGGTGTTTCCTGACAAAAAACCGAACGAGGTGATATTTGACCAACTCATTTGAAGTGAAGGTTTTACCGTCTAAAAAATTTTGCAGTGACCGTAACAAATAATAATCCGAAGATTCCATTTCTGGATAATATGGTGCGTCTGGCATTCTAGCCCATTCAAGCTGTAAAAGCTTTTGGCGATAGATCAATCTTGAATTAGGTCTCGCATTATGTTGTTGGAACACTACATCTATTCTGTTGATTAATTCTGGCCTTTTATGTTGAAATGCATCAGCCGGTTCGTCCAGCTGATGACAGTTGACTTCCGAATTAATTGTTGTGTTATCCGGTAAAATCTCGAAAATAAGATTCCTTTAAAATCCCACCAAACAGATAGCATCATCTTTTTTTGATGGATATTTTGGAAACTTTTGGAAATGCTTTGATCCGGCACATCTTTTTTGCTCCACGATTTCTTACGTTTGACATTGCTATGTACAACCAATTTTTCGCCTCCAGTAATGTTACGCTTCAAAAATGGATTCTAGAGCTCGAGGAGAACCACTCCCGTTCTGGTCTGCCGGACCGAACTAACGTCTACCCCTTCAGCGCTGATCTTGATGCGCTGGTGGATAGCACCGACTACGTCTGCGTAGATTTTACTCTTGCGTAGGTTTCAAGTTGCTTCGTTCTCTTTCTCAGCCTACCCTTCGATTTGCTCGGCTTTTTTTTCTCCTGCGGTGGGGGTTTTGTCGCCTTCTGCGAGGGTTTTTCATTATTTTTTTCTTCTTGACGACCTCCGTCCACTTAGTGGACGCTTATGAAGCTTTCTACAGGGAACTGCGGCGGGATTGTAGCTACTCTCTTTTCTGTGCTAACATCTGGTATAGAGTTGGCCCGTGGCCGTTGAAAGACATGGAAGAGGATCCTCGCTCCCTCATTGACCTATGCTCGAGGTTTATACATAAACTCGAGGTAGTCAATGATCTCCTCCAATTCCGGGAACCCTTGCTTGATCGCATTATATACGCTCGGCTGTCTATTCACAGACGCACTCATATTGGCAAGGAAGACCCTCGCTTGCCCGAGTTTCTCTCTCTCTCTCTATCTTGTATTGTCCCTTTCGAAGGCTGAGAACCTCCGTTATTGACGCTTTGAGCAGCGATGTCACTTCCAATTGATACTGGATTGTTTTTAATTTCTTGTTATTGAATTTGATTTTTAATTTGATTCTCCATAGCTTGTTTGATACTCCAGAGTGCCAGGCCGCCTCTGAACGCCGTGTCTCAGGATGAGGGGGGGTGATAACCTTCACAACTACTACCACTGTTGCGAGAGCATTTGGCTATAAGGGCGGGAATGAAGTATCCGCCATTGCCGTTCACATACTTCCTTCATCGACATCTTGAAACTCCCCTGGGTGCGATGAGTTGTCGCCGGGAGTTTCCACGATAACTGTGCTTTACGAATCATCCAGCACATCTCGTTCCGGCAGCGTCAACGTACCCGCTAGACCTCGTGGCCTTGCCGTATCCCTGGCTTGGAGCTCTTACAGGGAACTGACAGCCGTGCCATATGAGCCCTGGTTATAATTTTTTTGGGCAGATTGTACTCTGCGTAACTCAGGTCCCCACGGCGCTATTCGTCGAAAGAAAAGAAATGCTCAAATCCTCCCCTCGGGGAAATAATAAAATTAATATTACTATTTTATTATTAAACTAAATTAGACAAGTTCCATTAGCATAACCACGAACTCGTTCGCGTTCCTCCAAATAAATCATTGAATATATAAAACCAGTTGAAGAGTGTCGCGTGATTTTATTTCCTGCAGGATCGAACCGCCTCTGGCGCGATGATGTTAAGTATTTCATAAACTGCGGACGATATAATGATAAGTACAGCCGTGAGTAGTGTAGAACACGCTAATTGCGTATGCTATGTCTGCCAATAAGGGCGACACTTGTTCGCCAGAGGTTCGAAAAATTAGCTATAGTTCATGCCACTACCACGTAGATCATGGTCAATTCCACAAACCAACAACAAAGAGCGGCGCATTATTAGTTGCAGTAGTATGTGCAAATTGCGGAGACGACGGAGTGGCCATTGTAATCTAGAATGGATAGTGCTGCATTAGTCCTCGGTGGACAGTCGAGTCTGCCGTCTAGCCATAGAATATAGGTCGCAAAAGTAACACTAATTAGAAGGCAACACAGGCAACATCCGGAATGGAGTCCTTAGCCACGACAATAAAACCGAACAAATTTTCACAAATAATTCGATAGATTTCGATCTTTAGTCATGAATATTTTCGTATTTAATATTGATAAAAATGATAATAACGATAATAACAATAATAATATTAACAATAATGACGACAAAAGCGATAATAACAATAATAACGATATTAATAATGGCATCGATAATAGCGAAAATAATAAAGATAATAATAATAAGAATAATAATAAGAGTAATGATAGTATTAAAGAAAATAACGGTAATAATAAAAACAACGATAATAAGGAAAATAATAATAATAACGATAATAATGATCATAACGAAAATGACGTTAATAACGAAAATAATAACGATAATAATAATAACAATTTTAATAATTGTAATAGACATAATAACGCATATACAGAAAATAACGATAATAGGAGAAATAAATATAATAGTAACCATATTAACACTAATAACTATAATAATAATAATATTATATAATAATAATTATAATAACAACGATAATAAGGATAATAATAATAATAACCATAATAACGGTAGTAACGATTATAACGATAATTACAATAATAACGATAATGATGATAATAATGTTTGTAATAATAAAAATAAAAACAATAATAATAGTAATAATAATTATAATAAAAATAAAAACGATAATAACGACAATAACGTTACTACGGATAATAAGGATAATACCGATAATAACAGTAATAACGAAAATATCGATAATAATGAACATAACGATAATAACAGCCATAACGATAATGAAAACGATAAAAATAATAATAACGAAACTAATAATAATATTATAATAATAATAATCATGATAATAAAAATTATAACGGTAATAACGATACTTACGATAGTAATAAATATAATAATAATTATAATAACTATAATAATATTAAATATAATGAGGATAAAAATAATAATAACCAAACTAACTATGGAAACAATAAAAAGGTTTATAATGAAAATAACAATAAGGACGACAATAACTAACGATAATAATACGTATAATAGTAAGGATAATAACAACTATAATAGCGATAATAAAGATAATAAAGTTTATAATAATAATTACAATAATAATAAAAATTATACCGATAATAACGATAATAAGGGTAATATTGATAACAACGATAATAACGACAATAACGATAATAATATTAATATAATGACAATAATAAAAACGACTATAATAGTAATGTAAATAATAATAAAGATAATAGCAATAATAAAAACAATGACAACAATAACATTAATAACGATAATAACAATAATAAGAATAATAAAGATGATAACTAATATAAAGATAATAACGATAATAGCGATAATAACGATAATAACGATTATAACGACAATAACGTATATAATTACAATAACGTTACTAGTGGCGACAACAACAACAATAACGAAAATAACGGAAATAACGATAATAACGATAATATTAATAATAACCAAAATATCGTTGGAAATAGAAATAATAATACTAATAATAAAGACAATAACGATAATTATAATAATAATAATAATAATAACGTTAATAACTATAATAACAATTATTAGGATAATAAATTTGATAACGATCATAACGATAAAAAAGATAATAACGGTAATAAAAATTAGAATAATAATAATTATTATAATAAAAATAATAATAACGATATTGAGGATAACAAAGTTAATAACGATAATAGCGTTAATAACTACCATAATAATAGTAACGATAATAACAGCAATACTAACGATAATAGTAATAATAACTAAAGAACTTCAAGCGATCATAACGATAATGATGGCAATAACGTTAATAACGATCTTAATAGAGATAATAGTAATAAGAACGATAAAAATGATAATAATAATAAAGATAATAACGATAATAACGATAATAACGATGATAATGATAATAACGATTATGAATACAATAACGCTAACAACGATATTAATATCGACAATATCAAAAGAACGATAATAATGATAATAATAATAATGACGGTAATTACGATAATAACTATAATAACGATAATAACGTTATTAACAATAATAATGATATTAATAATTACAATAAAAACGTTAATAACGATAATAACGAAAATAACGATAATAACAATATTTATAATGGAATAATAATGATAAAAGCAACAATAATAATAATAATAATAATACTAATAATAATAATATTAATAATAGTAATATTATAACGTAATAACGATAATAACGATAATAATAATAACAATAAAAACTATAAAAACGAAAATAACAGTAATAACGAAAACAACAATAATCATAATAACTACAATAACCATAATATAGATAATAACAATATTAATAATAACAATTATAAAGATTATATCGATAACAACGATGATAATAATGACATTAACAAAGATAATAACGATAATAACGATAATAACAATAAGTATAATAAAATAGTAACCATAAAAACTAAAATAACGATAATAATTACACTAATAACGATAATAGCGATTATAACGATAATAACGAATTTAATAATAACAATACTAAAGAAAATATCGATAATAATATAAATAATAATAACGATAATAACAGAAATGATGATCATAATATTAATAACAATAATAACTATATTTTCGATAATATAGATAATAATAGTAATAAAAATAAACACGATAATAACGGTAATGATTATAATAATAATAACAATAATAACGATAATAACGATAATAAAAAAAATAGCGATAATAACAATAAGAACGATAAAAACGATAATAATGATACTAACGGTAATAATAATAATAACAACAATAATAACAATAATATCGATAATAATAATATTAATAATAAAATAATAACGATGGTATCTATTATAACGATAATAATAATGACAATAATAACGATAATAACGAAAATAAAAATAATAACAATAAAAATTATAACAATAATAACGATAATGACGAAATTAATAATAACAATAACAAAGATATTAGAAACAACAATAATAATGATAATAACGATAATAATAATAATATCGATAATAATAGTAATAGTAATAAAATAATAACGATAATAAGGATTATGAAGATAATATTAATAACAATCATAACGATAATAACGATAGTAACGAAGAAAGCGGTAATAATGATAATATAACACTAATAATAATAACTATAATAGTAATAATAATAATAATAAATATAAAGATAATATTGATTATGACGATATTAATAGTAATAACAATAATAACGATAATAAAAATAATTAAATTAATATGGAGAATAGATATATTAACGAAAATAACGATTATAATAAGTACATTAATTACGATAATAACGATAATAACGATAATAATAATATTAGTAACGTTAATAATGGTAATAACGATAATAACGATATTAATAAAAATAATATCTACAATAATTACGTTAATAACGTTCATAATACAAATAATTATAATAACGATAATAACGGTAATAACGATAATAATATTAACGATATTATCGAAAATAAAGATAACATCAGTAACAATAATAACGACAATAAAGATAATAATAATTACAATAATAACAATAATAACGATAATAGCGATAACAATAATAACGATAATAACGAGAAAAATGTTAATAATAATAACAATAATTACGGTAATAACGTTAATAAGGATAATAATAATAGCTACATTATCGATTATAACGATAATATCGATAATAAAAATAATAATAATAGAATGTTTCCGATAATAACGATAATAAAAATAATTATAAAAATAATAATAACAATAATAACGGTAAAAACGATACTAACAATAATATTTAGTTTAACAATAATACGATAATATCGATAATAATAATAATAATAATAATAACGATACATGACGGTAATAATGACAATAACGACATTAATAATAATAATAACTGTAATAATAACGATAAGAACGTCAATAATAGATATAACATTATTAACGATATTGACGATAATAACGATGAAACGATAATAACAATAATAACAATAATAACGATAATAACAATATTAACGATAATTACGATAATAAAGATAAAATCAACTACAATAATAACGATAAGAACGAAAATAAAAATAATAATAATAATAATTATAACGATAATCATAATAACATTAATAATGATATTAATAACGATATTAATAATAACGATAATAATAATAACATCAATAACAATAAATGCAATATTAACTATAATAACGATAATAAGGAAATTAACGATAATAATAATTATAATAATAAAAATAATAACGATATTAACGATATTAATAATTTCAAGAATAGCGATAATAACGATAATTACGAAAACAAAAATAATATTAATAACGAGAATGACGATAATAACGATGATAATAATTACATTAATAACGAGAATAACTATAATAACGATAATAACTTGAATAACGATATTAACGATAATAATAACAACAATAATTGCGATTTTATGAATAATTATAAAAATAACATTAATAATAACAACGATAATTATGATATTGACGATAATTCTAGTAGTAAAAATAATATCATATAATAACGATAATAAGGATAATAATATTAATTATAATATCCATAATAGCGATAATAACGATAATAACAATTATATGGATATTCATAATAATAACGAAATTAAAGATAATAACGACAATATCGATAATAACGATGATAATAATAACATTAATAACGATAACAGTAATAATAATTATAACAAAATAACAATAACTACGAAAATAACAATAATAACATAATTAGCGATAGTAACAATAATAACGATAATAATGATATTAATAATGATAATAATTAAGGTAATAACGATTATAAGGAAGATAATAATAACATTAATGACTATTGTAACGAAATTTTCGATAAAAATAATAATAATAATAACAAAAATAACGATAATAACGTTAATGTGGATAATAATAAGAAAGATAACATTGATAATAGTAATAAGAATAATATCGATAATATCGATAGTAACGATAATATTACTATAGCATTAACGATAATGACGATAATATCGATAATAATAACAATAAAATAGATAATAACGATAATAATCATAATAACGATAATAACATGATAATAATAACATTAATAATTATCTTAAAGATAATAACGTCAAAAACGTGTTAACGATGATAATAAAAACATTACGAAAACATAACGAAACAAATAATAACAATTACAATAATTAGAAAACTAATAATAACGATAATGACGAAAATAACGATAATAAAGATATTAATAATAGTAATAACGTTAATAACGATAATAACAATATTAATATATGCAAGAATAACGATAATAACGATAATAACGATAATAACGATAATAATAAAACTAATAGTAATAATGTTAATAATAATAATAATAATAATAATAATAATAACAATAATAACGATAATAAAGATGATGATGATAAATACAAAAACGATAACAACGATATTGATTATCACAATAAAAACGATAATAACAATAATAACAACAATATTAACGATAATATGGATGATAATAATAATAATAATAATAATAATAATAAAAATAATGACGATATTAACGATAATAATGATAATGAAAATAACAATAATAAAGATAATAAAGATAATGATGATTAGAATATTAACGATAACAACGATAATAATAATCACAATAATGACTATAATGACGATAATAATAATAACAGTAACAACGATAATAATAATAACATTAATATCGATAATAATGTAAATTACGATAATAATAATAACAGTAATAACGATAATAACGATAATAACTTTATCAACGATAGTAATAATAATAACTTTATTAACGGAAATAAAGATAATAACGATAATAGTAATAATAAGAGCAACCATAATAACGATAATAAAGTTAATAATATCATTAATAATAATAACAATAACATTGATAATAAAAATAACATTAATAACGATAACAACGATAACTCCAACAACATTAATGACGATATTAACGGCCATAACGATAATAATGATAATAATAATAAAATAATGACGATAATAACTATTATAAAGAAAAAAAAATTACAACAATAGCGATAATACCGAAAATAACGATAATAATAATAATAACAATAACAATAATAAAGATTATAACGGTAATAACGATTATAATAAAAACGATAATAACGATAATAAATATAATAATAATAATAATAATAACGATAATAACGATAATATCGATAATAATAATAATAATTATAAAATACTCACGATTATAACGATTATGACAATAATAATAATAACAATAATAACGATAATAAGGATAATGACGATACTAATAATAATAACAGTAATAACTGTAATAACGATAATAACGTTAATAACTATAATAATGGTATTAATAATTAAAATAATAACGATAATAACAATATTAACGATAATTACGATAATAACGATAACATCAACTACAATAATAACGATAAAATACGATAATAAATATAATAATAATAATAATTATAACGATAATCATAATAACATTAATGTTAATAATGATATTAATAATAATAACGATAATAATAATAACATCAATATCAATAACTGCAATATTTACGATAATAATGATAATAACGATAATAATGATAATAACAATAATAAAGATAAGAATAAATATATTAGCAATAATAATAATAATAGCAATAATAACGATTAGAACAATAATAACTTTAAAAATAATAATAATAAGAAGAATATAATTATAATAACGTAAATAATAATAACAACAATGATAACAATAAAAACAATAATAACACTAATGACGATAATAGCTTGAATAATAATAACAAAAATAAGGATTATAATGAAAATAACAATAATAATAATTAGAATAAAATAATAACAAAAATAGCGATAATAAAAGTAATAATGATAACAATAATAACAGTAATAACAGTAATAAAGATAACAATAATAACGATAATAACGATAATAATTATAGTATTAATAACAATAATGACGACTATAACTTTTATAATAATAACAATAATAACGATAATAACAAATTTTAACGGAAAGAACGATAATAATGTTAATATAAATAATAACGATAATAATAATAATAATAATAATAAGTATAAAAATAATAACATTAATTACGAAAATAACAATAGTGACGATAATTATGTTAAAAACATTAATAACGATATTAATTATAACAATGACTACAATGATAATGATAATAACGATAATAGCGAATATAACAAAAAGAACGATAACAATAAAAATGATAATAACGATAATAACGATTATAATCATAATAACGATAGTAACGGTAATAACGATAATAATAATAATAATAATAGTAACATTAATAAACGTAATGACGATAAAAACGTAAATAACTATAACATTAATAACGACAATTACAATAATAACTATAATAAAAGCAAGAATAATATCAATATTAACGATAATAACGAAAATATCGAATATAGCGATATTAATATTAATAATAGCAACAATAATAACGATAATAACGCTAATAATAAGAACAATAATAACGATAATAACAGAATATCTGTAATAATAATAATAACAATAATAATTATAAAAAAGATAATAACCAAAGTAAAAATAGTAATAATAGACACAATAACGATAAAATCGATAATAACGATAATAATAAAAACAATAATAATAATAATAACGATAATAACGATAATAACTACATTAACGATAATAACGATAACAATAATAATGATGATATCGGAGTTCCATTATGGAGTAGATTCGGAAGGGACGTATCGCCGAGCGCTCCGCATTTCGTGCGACTTTTCGTAATTTTTTCCATTCCATCGGCTCTAAGTTTCATACCTTAATTGTGAATTGCTAAACGGCGAGCATGTGGAGATAATAATCGGGTCAAGAGATCGAACATCTTTCGTGTTTTTTGTGAAAGTGTGTCCTGTTTCATTGTCGAGGCATTGTTCGCCATTACGTGGGATTTGCGGGACCTATATTCTATGGTTGGACGGCAGGCCTGTTCTCGCATCAAGGTCTTACTCAGCGCCATCTACTCGAGGGATCGATGTCAGCGCCGCCTGCAGCGCAGGTGTCATCTAAAATTACGATTAGTGTTTGGCCGCCGTTTAGGGTTGGCTGAAAGAGCGGACCAAGATCCACGAGGTAGGGGACGCCATCTCTGATGTTGCCCAGTGCTGCCATCTGGGCCGTGATAGTTCTGCTAACTATATTCTATGGCTGGACGGAAGACTCGTCGTTTTATCGAGAACTCATGTTATGCTGCGCCATCTACTCTTGACAACGGCGGAAATGCCGCCGCCAACGCAAGCGGCGTCTACTTTCACCTCTAGGAAATTCGAAATATCTTTCTTCATCGCATAGGAGGCGCTTCTGTCAGCATAAAAACAAAAGCACGCAACAGTCAACGGGTGGTTTTATATATCCAATGCTTTATTTGGAGGAACACGGACGCGTTCATGGGTATATGGTTGGACCTTGTCAAAGTTCTTCTAATATGTTTTAATAACAAAAACTAATTACAACAGCATTATTATTGCTATTATTATTTTTTACCAAGGGGAGAAGTAGAGCTCCGCATTTCGTGCGGTTTTTCGTAGATTCGTAGTTTATTCCAGTCTATCGGCGGAAAATTTTAAAACTTGCATGTAAATTTGTAAGCTGGGAGCATGGGGAGAAAATTATCGTATCTACAAATCGATCATCTAGTGGTGTTGTTGGTGATAGTGTGCTCGGTTGTATTGGCGAGGGGTCGGACGCCATTACGTGTTATTTGCGTGAATTATATCCTATGGTTGAACGGCAGACTCGATCGCTCATCGAGGTCTTCTCAAGCGCCATCTGCTCTAGGTTACGATGATAGCGCTGACGTCAGCGCGGAAGGCATCTACTACTATGATTAACAAAGGGCCGTCATCTGGTGGTTGGTTCTTGGAGTCGACCAAGATCCACGTGGTACTGGACGCCATCTCGGAAGTGTGCTAATGCTGCCAACTAGGACATGTTATTTCCGCGAACTATACTCCATGGCTGGAAGGCAGATTCGACGGTCCACCGAGGACTCATGAAGCGCCACCTAATATTGACTACGACGGTAGTGTCGCAACCAACGCAAGCAGCACAAACTTTCATGATAGAGAAATACGAAATACTAATCTTCAGCGCATAGGAGGCGATTCGATCAGGCGAAAATATAAAATAAAATCACTCACAGTCAACTGTTGGTTGTATATTTTCAATGCTTCAATTTGTAGGAACGCGGAGGCGATCATTATGATATACATGGAACTCGTCAAATTTCAAATTTCAATTTATTTATATATAATATACATTCATTGAAAAGAATAATACAATAGCATTATTATTATTATAAACCATGGAAAGAAGTGGAGCATTCCTCTTCACCCGACGAGTAGTACTGTCGGGATCCGAGATAGGAGGAATACAACCTCCCAAAAAAAAAACCAGTGCTCATCTGGCCCGTATGACAACACCCTGTAAGGGCCCCAAGCCAGGGTTACGACAGGGCCATGAGGACTAGCGGGTACGTTGACGCTGCCCGAAAGGGATCTGCGGAATGGTAAGTAAGGCGCGGTTCTCGTGGAAAACACCCGGCGTCAACGCGTCGCACCCACGGGAGTGTCAGAATGCCGATGAAGGAAGCAGGTGAACGGCAAGGGCGGATGCTTCATTCCCGACCTTATAGCCAAAAGCTCTCGCAACAATGGGGGTAGTTGCGAGTGTGATCACCCCCCCACTTCCGGAGGCACCGCGTTCGGAGACGGTCGGGCACTCTGGAGGAAAAAAAACAACTACATGGAAAATAAAAGTATCAACAAGATAAATTTAAAGCTATTAAATAATATACAAGAAAACAACTCAGAATCACCTGTAAAAAAACATCGTTGCTCAAGGCGACAAAAACGTAGGCTCTCAGCTTACGAAAGGAACACCACAAGATGGAGAGACAGAGAAACTCGCGCAAGCGAAATTCCTCCTTGCAAAAATGAAGTTGGCTATTGCAAGACGACCAAATGTGAACAACATGATAAAGCAAGGACTCCCAGAACTGGAGGAGATAATAGATAGTCACGAGTTTATCTATAAATCTCGAAATGAGGTTAATAAGGGAGCTAGGAAACTCGACCGTGTTTCTCAGAGCCCTTGGGGAAATTCTGCAACTGAGTCCGGCGCAAGTAAGAGAGTAGCCACAAGCCCGCCACAGTTGCCTGATGAAAGCCTCAAAAAACCGAGGCAAGAGGCGACGACGACCGAAGCCACCATGTGGTCGGAGGTCGCTAATAAGAGAAGAAACAAGGAGAAATCAGCTAAGAATGCAACGAAACGCCCACAGGAGGAAGAAAAGGAGCCGAGCAAATCGGAAGACAGGCCGAGAAAAAGAACGAGGACGGACGCGATCCTCCTGAAACCTGCAAATGGAAGATCATACGTAGACGTAGTCGGAGATATTCACCAGCGCTTTAAGACGACCGCCGCAGGGGTAGACGTTAGATCGGTCCGGCATACCAGAACCGGCGGAGTTCTCCTCGAACTCAAAAGGACCACTGCGGATATCAGGGCCTCATTCGCTGAAACCCTGAGGAAAGTAGTAGGAGAAACGAGCAGAGTCACGAAACTAGTTCCTAGAGCTACGCTCGAGATACGGGACTGCGATTGTTGCACATCTGTGGTGAAAGTCAAGGAGGCCCTAAAGAGGACCCTGCCAGACTACGCGGGAAAATTAGAGGTAAAATCGACGAACCCCAACGCGAGGCAACAACACCTAGCCCTCGTCAGACTAAAAGAGGAAGCAGCTGGGAAGCTATTAAAGGCCGGCCGAGTGCTTGTCGGTTTCGTCAGCTGCAGGGTTAGGCGAGGAACGGAATTGAGTCGAAGCTAACGCTGTCTGGACTACGGTCACTATAGCGCCTCAAGCAAGGGCCCTGATAGCAGCAAGTATTGTTATTTCTGCGGTAGCACAGATCACAAGATCAAAGACTGCAAAGTCAGCGAGCCTACTTGTTTCTTGTGCTCCAATAGCGAGGATGATCCTAAGAAGAACCTAGCGGGATCAAGGGCATGTAAAGCTTTCCAGGAGGCGCATGCAACAGCCAACAAGAGGAAGACAAGATGAGAGTAGTTCAGGGTAATCACAATAAGAGCAGGACGGCGCACCACTTCCTAACCCAGCTCTGTTCTGAGAAAAAAGCTGATATAGTTTTAATCAGCGAACAGTACCGGGACAGAGCAGGAATAGGATGGTATGCAGACGAATTGGGCACCGCGGCCATCTGGATCCTAGATCCCCGACAAATTCATCTGTTGGATCAATGATCCGGACGCGGTTACGTTTGGGTGAGACATAAATCGGCAACATATGTGAGCGTATACCTCACCCCGATCGACCGGATAGATGACTTCCAGACCAAATTAGACGATCTGGAAGACGCACTGAGGGAAAGGCAAGGGGATCTCATCGTGGCAGGTGACCTCAATGCCAAAGCACTCGAATGGGGGGAGACCAGGCCAGACTCCAGAAGAGGACGAATCATGGAGTTGGTGTCGAGACTACAGCTAACAGTACTCAACACTGGCTTGACATCAACCTTCGATAGGTCTGGCTACAGAGAAACAATTCCGGACGTCTCTCTAGCCAATGAACAACTGGCGGCAAGAGTCGCAGGCTGACAGGTAATTGAGGATTATACCGGGAGCGACCATCAGTTCATCCTCTTCGATGTACACGATAGGAGGCCAGCCGTGACACCTTCAGTAAGACCCCCCTGGTGGATCATTGCAAAAATTGATCGAGAGAGGCTGCCTTCGGTCTTAAATGAAGGATGGAGATTCCTTCAAATTGCTTCCGCGAGTCTATCGCCACATGCGCAATCTAGGAGGATTACTGCAGCAACTATGCAGCTCATCCAAAAGGCATGCACGATAGCAGTGCCAAAGACGAAAAAAAAATGGCAAAGGCGTCCTGCATACTGGTGGACGAACGAGATCGCAGATCTACGCAAGAAGTGCTTAAGTCTACGCCGTGTAGCACAACGAGCGAAGAGACGCGACCTCGACGCTGCTCCCTTGGCTGCAGAGAATCAGGCGGCCAAAAAAAGCTCTCAAGTAGCCATCAAGGCCAGTCAACGTCGGTGCTGGAAGGAGCTGTACTTGGAAATCGATCAAATTCCGTGAGGATTATGGTATCAGATCGTCACAAGTAAGCTACGGACACGAATGAAAGGTATTCCTCAGGACGCTAGAATGTTGTAATTCATCCTGCATACTCTATTCCCCTCATAGCCGAAGAGAGAGATTAGCACGGCAGCGCCTGGAATAAGGCGCCACAATTTACAGAAGTGGAGTTATTCAGGGCCGCATCATCTGACCGACTTCCAGGAGAATTAATTAAAGCTGTCGCGGAGAGTCACCCTGAGCACTTGCTATACATGTATAACATGTGCATCCGGGAAGGCATCTTCCCCGCCCCGTGGAAGAAAGCGAGTCTTTTGCTCATCAGCAAGGGCAAGGGTCCAGCAGATGCAGCTTCGTCATACAGAACTATCTGTATGCTCGATACGGCTAGCAAGCTCGTGGAGAAGCTGCTTAGGCCACGGCTGCACGCAGCCGTGAGGCAGCGTGGGATCTTGCTGCCCTCCAATATGGATTTCGATCAGGCCTCTCCACCATCCACGAAGTTCAGGAGATTGTCACGGACGCTAAAATGACGGAACGCGGGAATCACCATTCCCGCCCTTTGTGTCTGCAGGCCACCATAGACGTGTGAAACGCCTTCAACTCTGTCAGGTGGGACTTGGCAATGGAAGCGCTCGAACGTAATTTCAGAGTCACGGGGTACCTTCTCCGAATACTCGGGGAATATCTAAACGATCGCTTCTTAGAATACAATACTGACGATGGTGCAAGAAGCTTGGAATTGACATCGGGGGCAGCTCAGGTCTCCATACTATAGACCGGATATCTGGAATATTTTCTACGACGGTATCCTACATATGGCAGTCCCTGAAGGTGCTTTCTGATTGGGTACGCAGATGACATTGCAGTTGTCATAACAGCAAGAGACGCGGAGCGGGCACAGCTGGTGCTCAACCAGGTAATGCGCAGAGTCATCTCCTGAATGGAAAAACACGGGCTAACCTTAGCAGCCCAGAAAACAGATATCGTGCCACTAACGAAGAAGCACATCAACACCTTGCGCAGTTTCACCGTAGGAGACGCGACGGTCCAGACGAAGCAGTCAGTCAGGTACCTAGGGGTAACCCTCGATTGCAAACTAACTTACGGAGAGCATATATAAAGGGTAGCTGACAAGGCGTCAAAAGTAGTTGCCACGCTGGGCACACACATGGCCAATGTCAACGGCCCCAGGCCGTGCATTAGGCGACTATTTATGCGTGTCGCCGAAGCAGTGATGCTGTAGGCGCAGAATTATGGGCCGAGGCTCTGCGAAAAGAGAATTATCGCTAGCGCATAGCTGCGGTGCAGAGGAGGGGCGCTCTCCGAATCGTGTCGTCCTACTGCACGGTCTCTGAACTCGCGGTGCTATGGTCGCGTGAGTAATACCGATAGATCTATTAGCCCAGGAGAGACAATTCGTCCACCAACAGAGGTCCGTTTTGGATAAGGAGGAGGCACCAAGGCTCGCCTGGTATACCAGCATCGAGACCTGACAAAGCAGATGGGACCAGGTTACTATGGGCAGATGGACTGCCCGACTCATCGGTCGACTTGACAACTGGATAAATTGGGAGGCGGGAAAGGTAGATTTCTACCTCACCCAATTCCTGACTGGGAATGGCTTATTCTGTTCCTACCTCGCAAAGATAAGGAAAGCAGCAGATGGCAACTGCTCCTATGGCGACTCAACCGTTGACGACGCCCACCACACATTTTTCATATGTGCACTTTGGAACGCCGAACGATTTGCATTGGAGCAGGAGCTTGGAGACATCTCGCCGGAAAGCATTGTGGAGAAAATGCTGCGAGGGCAGAAGCAGTGGAACATGGTTGCCTACTATGTGAGGGCAATCTTATGTAAGAAGAAGAAGGAGATGGACGGCCCATAGACGTGCCACAAACGTTGCTCCAGGTTCCTGCACGTAGAGCCAAATTGAGGGAGTCCAATTAATGGGACATGATGTAGTTGTCCCATCCTGAAGTAATGTCACATGACGGTGCCGGAATGGTTTCAACATGCCACCAGGATGGATATGAGTTTAGTCGGTAGTGCCTATTTTAACGCTGAGCACGACATTCCAGGGACTTTAACGGGGGACCCAAATGGTAAAGGGTTCCTATAGGGTCTCTGGGTCAGTGCGTATAGCTAAGCATTCTCAGACCATCAAAAAAAAAATAAAAATAATGATGATATCGATAATAGTTAAAATATTTATAACAATAATTACAGTAGTGGCGATAATAACGTTAATAGTAATAGCAAAAATAAAGTAAATAATGAAAATAACGATACTAATAATAATTATAATAAAATAAAAACTATTTTAACGAGTATAACGATAGTAATAATAATAACAAATCGTAACGACAATAACGACAATAACGATAATAATAATAAAAAAAAATAATCCAATAACAATAAATACGATATTAACGATAATAACGATAATATTAAATACAATAATAACGATAATTACGTTAATGGCGGTAATAATAATATTATCAATAAAAACGATAATAATGATAATAACGATAAAAGTAATAACAATAATAACGATAAGAAGGAACATAATAATACTTTCAATTACGATAAAATGATAATATCGATAATAACGGTTATCATATTAATAGCAATTATACCAATAATACGATAATCACGATAATTATAATAATAATAATAATAAACATAATAACCTAAATAACGATAATAACGAAAATAGTAACAATAACGATGATATCAATAATAATGATAATTATAATAATAATAACAATCATAACGATATTAACAATAATAGCGATAGTACCGATAATAACGATAGTAATAATACTAACGATAATAACAATAATACCAATAATAATAATAAAAATTATAATGATAACGATGATTAACATACTAATAAAAATAATAATATTAATAAAGATAATAACGATATTAATGTTAATAATCATAATTTTAATTAAATATAAACGATAATAACGATAGTAACAAAAATTATGATAACAATATTAAAGATAATAACGATAATAACGATTATAACCCTAAGAATAGAAACAATATTAACAATAAAAACGATATTATATATGATAATAATGAAAAGAATAACTATAATAATAATGAAAATATTATCGATAATATCGGTAATAACGATAAAAAAGGTAATAGCGACAATAATATTAACAATAATAAAGTCAATAACGATTATAACGGCTATAATAATAATAATAATAATAATAATAACGCTAATAAAAATAGTAGTAATAATGGCAGTAAAAAGGATAATAAATGTATTAAGAATGATAACAATATTAACGATAATAACGATATGAGACATACTATCGATAATAACTATAATAACGATAATAATAATAATGAAAATATATATAAATAATAACGATAGTAACGATAATACCGATAATAATGATAACAATAACTACTATAATAAGGATATTAATAATAACACTAATAACGATAATAACAATAATTGTAAGAATATTAATAATACTAACGATAATAACGATAATTACGGTAATAAATATAACAATAATAACGGCAATAACGATTAAAACGATAATAACGGTAATAATAATAATAACAATAATAACGATAATAACGATAATATTAATAATAATAATAATGTATAATAACGATTATAAATACAATAATTTTAAAAACGATAACACCGATGAAAACCGTAATAACTATAACAGCGATAATAGCGATAATAGTAATAATAACAATACTATCTATAATAATAATAATAACAAAATTTATAATAAAATTTAATAAATAATAACTATAATAACGATAATAAGGATAATAACGATATCAATAATAACGATAATAGCGATAATAACGATAATAACGATAACAACGATAATGTACATAATAAAAATAAAAAATATAAGAACTATTTCGATAATACGACATTAACGATTAAAATAATAATACTAACTATAAAAACAATAATGACGATAATAATTATAATAATACTAACGATAATAACGATAATAAATATAATAACAGTAATAATGTTAATATCAATAATAACGATAATGACAATAATAACGGTAATGACGATAATAACGATGCTAATAGTACCATTAATAGCGATAATAACGTTAATATTGATTATAACAGTATTAATAAATGCAATAATAACGATAGAAACGATAATAATGCTAATGACGATAAAATTGATGATAATAATAATAATAATAACAATAAAATAATAACGATTATAAGCTTTAACGATAATAATGAAAATAATATTAACCATAGTAACGATATTAACAATAATAATAATAACAATAATACCGATAATAAAGACAATAAGAATAATAATAATTACAATAATAACGTTAATAATAACAATAGTAGTAACGATAATAACGATAATGACGATAATAACGATCTCAATAATAACGATTATAACGATAATAACTATATTAATAATAACGATATTAATAAAAATAACAATAATAATGATAACTAAAAAACTTATAATAACTATAATAATAATAATAATAAAGATAATAATGATAATAACGATATTAATAATAATAAAATCTACAATAATAACGATAATTAAGTCAATAATAAAAATAACATTAATAACGAAAATGACGGTAATGACGATGAATATATAATAATAATTATAACAGCAACAATAATAACGAATATAACGATAATAATAGTAATAATAATATAAACGATGAGAACGTTAATAGCGATAGTAATAGTAACAATATCACCGTTAATAACGATAATATGGATAACATAAGTAACGATAATAATGATAATAACCACAATAATGATGACATTAATAACGATAATAGGGATAATAATTATAACAATAATAACGTTAATATTACTTACTAAAATAATGATAATATCGATAATAACGATAATAACGATAACATAAATAAAGATAACAGTGATTACAATAATAAGGATAATAACGATAATAGTAATAATAACTATAATAATGATTATTGCGATAATAAAAATAATACTAATAATCACGATAATAACTATAAAAACGATAATAATAATCAAAACTATAGTAACGAAATTAACGATAATAACGATTATAAAAATAATAACAGTAACAATAATAAAGGTTATAACGATAATATCAATAATAATAATAATAGTAATAACGGAAATAACGAAATTATCGACAATTATAATAATAATAATAGAATAATAAGATATTGAGGATTATAACAATTATAAAAATAATTATAATAACGATAAAAATGATAATAACGATAATAATAATAACAATAATAATGATTATAACGATAATTACGACAACAACGATAACATCTTTAACAATACTAACGGTAATAACGACAATAATAATAATAATAAGAAGAATAATTAAGGTTGTAACGTTAATAATAATAATAACATCAATATAAACGTTAATAACTATAATAACAATAAAAATGGAAAGAACGATAATAATAATAACTATATTAACGATAATAATATAACAATAATAACGAAAATAACGAAAATAACAATTATAATATAATAATGTCGATAATAACGATAATAATGATAATAATGATAATAATAATAACGTTAATAACAATAATAACGATCATAACGATAATAATAATAATAATAATAATAATGATAATAACAATAATTATAAGAATTATTATAACTATAATAACGATAATACCGATAATGACGATAATATTAACGATAACAACGATAATTTTAATAACAATAATATCGATAATAACGATAATAATAAAAACAATAATAACGATATAAACGATAACAACGATTATATCAATGACAATAAGGATAATAACAATTAAAACAATAGTAAGGATAATAACAGTAACAACGATAATAACGAGTATGACGATAATAAAATTACCAATGTTATTGTCGGTAATAATAATATTGACAATAATAACGAAAATAACGATAATAACGATAATAACGATAATAATAATAATAAAAAAATAAAGATAATAACAATAATAATGATAATAGTGACATTTACGATAACAACGATAACAACATTAATAATAATGACGATAGTAACGACCATAATCTTAAAAATATTAAGAATAATTACGGTTGTAAAGATAATAATAATAATAATAACAACAATATTAACTATAATAACAATAATAAAGATAATATTAATAATAACAATAATAACGATTCTAACAATAGATATAAAAGTAATAATAACAATAATAACGATAATAACGATAGTAACAATTATATTAATAGTAACATAAATAATGATATTAAAGCAAATAAAAATAATAATAATAATAATAATGACAATAATATAAATAATAAAGATAATAACAATAATAACGTTAAGAAAATTATCGATAATATCGAGAAAACGATAATAATAATAATAATAATAACAATAATAAAGTTTTTAACGATATTAATAATTACAAGAATAGCGATAATAACAATAAATTCAATAATACCGTTAATAACGATAACAACAATAATAACAATGATAATAATTACATTAATAACGAGAATAACGATAATAACGTTAATAACGATATTAACGATAATAATAATAACAATAAAAACGATAATAACTAAATAACGATAATAATAATAACATTAACAACAATATGAACGATAATAATGAAAATAACGATAATAATAAAAAAGATATTAACGATAATAATAATAACAATAACAACGATAATAACGAAAATGCGATTATAATAATAATTATAATAGAATAATGACGTTAATAATGATAACAATAATAACGTTAATAACGATAATAACGGTCATAACGATAATAATAATAACAATAATATCGATAATAACGATAATAATAATAACAATTATAACGGTAAAAAGATAATAAAGATAAAAAAAAAACAATAATAACAATAATAACGGTATTAACGATTTTAGCGACAATAATAATAAAAATAATAACGATAATAACGATTATAACGATAATAATAATAACAATAATAAAGATTATAACTATTATAACGATAATAATATTAAGAATCATAAAGATATTAACGAAAATAACGATAATTATAATACCAAAAATAACAATAATATCGGTAATAACAATAATAATGATAATAACGTTGATAATTATTTCATCAATAACGAGAATAACGATTATAACGTTAATAATATTAAAAATAATAACGATAAAAGCAATATATATAAAAATAGTAATAACAAATAACCTCGATAATAACGATTATACCGATAATAATAATGACCACACTACTAACGATAATTATGATAATAACTATAATAACGATATTAATATTAACAATAATAATGATAATTACGATTATAATAAGAAAAATTAGTAACGATAAGAACGATGATAATAATAACATAAAAAACTACGGTATCGTTAATAACAATAATTATAATAATTATAATAAAATAATAACGATAATAATAACGATAAATAATAAGGATAATAACGATTATAACGATAATAACGATGATAATAATAACATTAATTACGATAATAACGATAATAACGATAAAAGCGTTAATATCGATAATAACAATATTAACGAAAATATTAGGAACAATAATAACGATAATAACGATAATAATGATAATAATAATAGCAATAGTAACAATAATATCGATAATAAGGATAATAATGATAATAATACGAAGGATAATAACGAGAATAACGATAATAACAATAATAACGAAACAATAATATCGATAAAAACGGTAATAACGATAATAATAATGTTAATAATAACAATAATAATAGTAATAAATATAGTATCGATAATAATAACAATAATAGCCATAATTACTATAATAGTGATAATAATAATAATAATAATAAAAAAACGTTAATAACGATAATAACGATAATAACTTTAATAATGATAACTATAATAACAAAAATAACAATAATAATGATAATATAGATATGAAAAATAATAATATTTACATGAATAACGATAATAATAATAACAATAATATTGATAATAACGATAATAACGGTAATCATAATAATAAATATATTTACGATAATAGCGATAATATTAATGACAATAAAACGGTAATAACGATATTAATGATAATAATAATTACGGCAATAGCGATTATAACGCTAACAATAATAACAATAACAATGATAATAACGATAATATCGATAATAAAGTTATAATAGTAACGATAATAATGTTAATAACGATAACAACGGTAATAATAATAATTACGATAATAATGAAAATAACGAAAATAATAATAAGACTAAGATAGATTATAACATTTATAACAGTAATAATAATAACACTAATAACAATAAAAAACATAATAACGGTAATAACAATAGTAGCGATACTAATAGTAACAATAATAACGATAATAAAGAAAATGAGGATAATAATAATAATAATTCTAACGACAATAACGATAATAACGATAATAACTTTAATAATAATTATAGTAATGAGATAGTAACGATAATAACGGTAATAACGATATTGATAAAAACATTAATAACAATGAAAATGATGATAACGATAATAACGATATTAACGATAACAATAAAAACGATAATAATGATAACATCAATAACAATAATAACGATAATATTGATAAAATTAATAAGTATAATAACGATAATATATATGATAATAATATTAATGATAAAAATAATAACGAAAGTAACAATAATAACAATAATAAAGATAATAATAGTAACAATAATAACGATAATAACGATAATAATGATAATAATAATAGTAATAATAACGATAATAAAGATATTAAGAATAATAATAATAGTAATTCTAAGAATAATAACGATAATAACGATAATATCGTTAATAATAATAAGAATAATAACGATTTTAACGATAATAACGATAAGAGTAATAAGAATGATAACGATTATAATGATATTAATAATAATAATAATAACAATAATCACTATAGAAATGATAATAACGATAATAACGATAACAGTAATTAGTATTATAAGGATTATAACGATAATAATATAAATAATAATAACAATAATCACGAGAGTAAAGATAATAACGATTATAACGTTATTAATAATAACAATATCTATAATAATAACCATTATATCAATATTGACGATAATAATGAAAATTATGATAATAATAATATCAATAATAACGAGAATAACGATTATAACTTTAAAAATATTAACGATAATAACGATAACTTTTGTAATAATAATGATAATAATAACAATTATAACGGTAATAGCTATAGTAACGTAATAGCTATAATAATAGTAATAACAATAATAATGATAGTAACGATAATAACGATAATAATAATAATAATAAAATTAAAATAATAAAAATAATGAAGGTATTTACGATAAAAACAATAAGATCGATAACAATAATAACGATAACAATAAAAACGATAATAAGGATAATACAGCACATAACGAAAATAGAGATCACATTGTTAGAGATAATATCGATAATAACGATAATAACGATTATAATAATAACAATAATAACGAGAATAACGATAATAACAATAAAAGATTTAACAATAATAATACAAAAAAAACAAACATATAATAATAACAATAATAACAATATTATCGATAATAAGAATAAAAACGATAATAATAATAATGATAATAACGAAAAAGAAAACAATAATAAAAATACCAATAATAACGTTAATACCGATAATATCTGTAATAATAAAAACAATATTAACGATAATAACGATGATAACGATAATAACGATAATAATAATTATAACAAACAATAAAGTCTAAAACGATAATAATGATGATAATAATAATAACAATAATGACGATAATAACTATAATAATAATAACAGAAATAACGATAATAATAACAATGAGGATAATAATAATATCAATAATTACGATAACAACGATAATAACTATTCTAATAATAACAACAATAATAACAATTATGATAATAATAATAAGAATAATAACGATAATAACGAAAATAACGGTAAAAAATGTAATAACAATAATATTGACAATAACTATAATAATTATAACTATATTAACGATAATTATAATATCAATAATAACGATAATAAAGGTAATAACAATAATAACGATAATAATAATAATAACAATAATGATAATTAAAATATCAATATTAATAATAATAATAATAATAATAATAATAATAATAATAATAATAACAATAATAACGATAATAACGTTAATAACTATAATAACAATAATAACGAAATTAACGATAATAACAATACCAGTAATACCGATTATAACGCTAATAACAATTATAACGATAATAACGATTATAACGGTATAAAAGATTATAACGATAATAACGATATTATTAAATGCAATAATAACGATAATATCGATAATAACGATATTATTAATTACAATAATAACGGTAATAATGATAATAACGATATTAACGATAATAACGATATAATTAAATACAATAATAACAGTAAAACGAAAATAATAATATTAGTAATAACGTTATTAACGGCAATAACGTTATTATTAATTACAATAATTACGATAATAAAGATAATAACGATAATAATTTTACTAACGATAATAACAATAATACTAAAAATAATAAATATAATAACGATAATACCGATATTAATAATTACAATACTAGCGATAATAAGGGTAAAATACGATGATAAAAATTACATTAATAACGGAAATGACGAAAATAACGTTGATAATAATTACAATAATAACAAGAATATCGGTAATAACGATTAAAACCGTAATACAGATTATAACGTTAATAACGATAACAACGATAATATCGATAATATGGGTAATAATAATAATAATAAAGAATTAACGATAATAACTATAATAACGATAAAAATAATAACAACAATAACGATAATAACGAAAATATCGATTATAATCATAACATTAATTATAAAAATAACGTTAATAATGAAAATACTGATAATAATATTAACTATAATAACGATAATAAAGAAATTAACGATTATAATAATATTTATAATAAAATAATGACATTAATAACGATAATAATGATAATAATGATGAAAATAATAACGTTAATAACGATAATAACGATAATAACGATAACAATAATAACGACAAAAACGATAATAACCATAAAAATAATAATAATAATAACGATAATAGCTATATATATAAAAATAATAAAAACAATAATAACGCTAATTACGATAACAATAATAAGGGTAATAACGAAAATAACAATGATAATAATAATAATAAAAACAATAATAAAGGTAAAAATAATAATAAAAATAGAATTACATCGATAATGACAATTATAACTTTAATAATAAAGTCAATAATAACGATAATAACGATAATAAAGATAATAATAATAATAACATAAATAAACTTAATATCAATAATTAAAAAATTTTTATAACAATAATAACAATAATTGCAATAAATATAAAAATAATAATAAGAATAATAATGCTAATGGTGATAATAATAATAACGGTAATAACGAAAATTTCGATAATAATAAGAACAATAATAACAATAATATCGGTAATAACGATAATAACGATAATAACGATAATAATAACAACAATAATATCGATAATGACAATATTAATAAATATAATTATAACGATAACAACGTTAATAATAATAACAATAATGACGGTAATAACAATAATTATAAAAATAATAATTACAATAACATCGATAATAATAATAACAATTATAACGATAATAACGGTTATAGCGATAATAATAATAAAACTAATAACGATATTAATAATAATTATAATTATAATAATAGCAATAATAAAGATAATAATATTAATAACTATAATAACGAGAATAACGATAATAACAATAATAATAATACCAATAATAACAATAATAGCAATAAATATAAGAATAATAATAATAATAATAACGCTAATATCGATAACAATAATAAGGATAATAACGATAATAACGATAATAATGATAATAGTAATAACAATAATAACGGAAATTGCAATAATTATAAAAATAATGAGAAGAATAATAAAGTTAATAGCGAAAACAATAATAACGGTAATAACGAAAATATCGATAATAAAAATAACAATAATATCTATAAAAGCGTTAATAATAATAATAAAAATAACCGCTATAATAACGATTATATAGATAATAATAATAATATTAATACCAACGATATTTACGATAATAACGATAATAACGATATTAATAATATCAATATTAACGATAATTACGATTATAATATTAACATTAATAACGATAATAACGGTGATAATATTAACATTACTAACAATAACAACGATAATAACGATAATAACGATAATAACGATAAAAACGATAATAACGATTATAAAAATAACAATAATAATTCTATTAAAGTAAATTTATAATAATATTAACAGAAATATCGGTAATAACGATAATAACGATAATAATATAAATAATAATAAAATAACAAAGAATATAACGATTAAAACGATAATAATTACAATAACAGTAAAATAATGACAATTATAAAGATTATAGCGATAATAGTAATAATAATAATAATAACGATAATAACGGTAATAACGATAATAAGAATAACACATATAATGATAATTGCGATAATAACAATAATAACGATAACAATAATAACTGTAACAAGGATATAGAAAGTAATAATGATAATAATAATAATAACGATAATAACGAAGAATATAATGACATTTGTGACGATAATAAAGATAATAATGATAATAATAATAATTACAATAAAATAATAACGATAAAATCGATAATAACGATAATAATATTAGTAGTAATTAATAATAATAACGATAATAACGATAATGACGATGATAACAATAAAGATGATAATAATAATTACAATAACAAAGATAATAATAATAACAATAATAACAAATATAATAATTAAAACAATAATAACGATAATAGCGATAATAACGATAATGACGATAATAATAACAATAATAACAAATATAATAATGAAAACAATAATAACGATAATAGCGATAATAATAATAATGATATTAACGATAATAAGGATAATAATGTTAATTATAATGATACTAATAATCACGATAATAACGATAATGACGTTAATAATAATAATAACTATAATTACGATAATAACGATATCAATAAAAACTTTAATAACGATAATAACGATAATGATAATAATAATAACCATAATAACGATAAGATCGATAATAATAATTCTAATAATCAAATAATAACCATAATAACGATTATAACAGTAATATATTTAACAATAATAACGATGATAACGATAATATCGATAATTATGATAACAATAGTAATGATAATAACGATAATGACGATAATAATAATAACGATATCAACTATAATAATAATAAAAATAGTAACGATAATAATAATAACAATAGTAACGATAATAAAGATAATATCGATAATAAAAATAAGAGCAATATCGAAATTAACGATAATGACGATAATAATAATAAAAATAATCAAGAAAATATACATAATAAAAATAATAACGATTATAAAGGATAATAATAATATTAATGATTATAACGATAATAGGAATATTAATAATAACAATAATAACGTTAATAATGTAATAACGATGATAAAAATTACATTTCAAACGATAAAAACGATAATAATATTAACAATAATAAAGACCATAATGATAATGACTATAATGACGATATCAATAATAAGAATAATATCGATAATAACGATAATAACGGTTTCTAATAAATACATTAGAAACGATAATAACTATAATAATAATAATAATAATAATAATAAAGACGACAAAAATGATATTAATAATAACAATAAAATAGATAATAACGATAATAACGATGATAATAGTGACATAAATTACAAAAATAACGATAATAACTAGAATTATAATAATTATAAAAAAATATTTATGATAAAAACTATAATAACGATAACAATAATAACACTAATAACGATAAAAGCAATAATAACGATAATGAGAATAATAACTATAATAACGAAGTTGACGATAATAACGATAATAACGATAACAATAATATCGATAATAACAAATAAATAATAATATTAATAACATTAATAATAATAATAATGGTAATAATGATAAAAATAAAAAAATATTAACAATAATAACGGTAATAACGATAATAATAATAATAATAATTAAGATAATAGCAATAATATCGATAATAATAATAATAATAAGAATAAAATATTAACAATAATAACGATTATAACGATAATAACGTAATAACGATAATAACGAAAATAGTTTTAATAATAATAACAATAATATCAATAATAACGGTAATAAAGATAATAACGATAATAATAATAACTACAATAGCGATAATAAAGATAATAATAATAGTATTAATACCATAATAACGACAGTATCGATAATAATAATAATAATAATAGAATAATAACGATAACTATTTTAACGATAATAATAATAACAATAATAACGATATTAACGATAATAACAATAAAAACAATAATAATAATAATAACGCTTAAACGTAAATAACGATAAAGTAATAATAACATCAATAACGATAATAATTGTAATAACGATAATAAAAAGAATAAAAATAATAATAACGATAATAACGATAATAATGTTCAAAATGATTGTATAAATAAAAATAATTACAATAAAAACGATAATAATAATAACGATAATAACGATAATAACAATAAAAAAGTTAATAATAATAATAACGGAAGAAACTAAAATGAATACAATAAGAATAATAACGATATTAACGTTAATACCAATAAAAGCGATAATAATAGTAATAACGATCATAACGGTTATAATAATAATGACAATAATTAAGATAATAGAGATAACAACGATAACTATAATAACAATAATAACGATAATAACGATATTAACGATAATGATAAGACTAATAACAATAACAACAAAAATAACGATAATGACGATAATAACGATAATAATAATTACAACAATAACGATAATAACAATAATCACGATAATAAAGATAAAAATAATAACAATTATAACGATAATAACGATAATAAAAACAAAAACAATAAAAATAATAATAACGATAATAACGATAATAATGGTTATAATAATAACAATATTAATAATAAAAACGATAATAATAATAACAATAATAACGATAATAACGGTCATAACGGTTATAGTAATAATAACAATAATTAAGATATTAACAATAATGACGGTAATAATATTAAAAATAATAACGATAATAACGATAATAATAAAATTACCAACAATAATAACGATAATAACGATATTAAAGATAATAATGTTAATAATAATAACAATAATAACAAAAAAACGATAATAAAGATAATAATAACAATAATAACAATAATAACGATAATATCATTAATAACAATAATAACGATAAAAACGATAATAACGGTATTACATCATAATATAACGGTATTATAGTATAATATAATAATAATAATAACGATAATTACGATAATAACAATATAGCAGATAATAATAATAATATCGAAAAAAACGATAAAAATAGTAATAATAAGAAAAATAATAACAAGAATAGCGACAATAACGATAATAACGATAATAATAATAACAACAATAACGATAACAACGATAATCAAGATAAAACGGATAATAATAATAACATTAATGTTGATAATGACGATAATAATATTAATAACAATAATAACGATAAAAACGATAATAACGGTAATAACAATATTAACAACAAGAAAGGTAATAATAATAATAAGGATAATAACGATAATAACGAAACTAATAATAATATCAATAAGAATGATAACAACGATAATAACGATAATAGAGATAATAACGGTTATAATAATAATAACAATAATACCTATAATAATGATAACAAAGAAAATTACAGTAATATTAATAATGTTTATAAAGATAATAACGATAATAATAATAACAGTAATAATGATAATAAGGGTAATAACGATAATAATAATAATAACAACAATAACGATAATTAGTATAATAACAGTAATGGTAATAATTATAATCATATCAATAATTATGATAAAAACGGTTATAATGATAAAAACGATAATAACTATAATAAATGTATTAACGATAATAATAATAAAAAAAATAACGATATTGACGATATTAACAATAATATCAATACTAATAATAATAACAATAATAACTATAATAACGATAATAACGATAATAACGATAATAATAATAATAAAATTGTTGATGTATATGACAAAAATTATGGTAATAATAATTAGATATAAACAATAATAACAATAACAACGATAAAAATAATAACAGTAATAACGATAATAATATTAATAGCAATAATAACGATAATAACGATAGTAAGGATAACAATAAGATAATAATAACGATAATAACCATAATAACTTTAATAACGATAATTATAATAACAATAACAACGATAATAACAATTATAACAATAAAAACGATAATAATAATAATATCGATAATAACGATAATGACAATAATATTAATAACAATAAGAACGATAATATCGATAATAGCTATAAAAACAGTAATATCGAAGATAACAATAATAATAACGATATTTCTAATAATAATCAATATTAATAATAACCATATAATCGATTATAAGGTTAATAAAGAAAATAATAACGGTAATAATACTAATAACGATTGTAACGAGTATAACTATCTTAAGGATAAAAAACGATAATATCAATAATAACGATAATAACGATGATAATAATAATAATAATATTAATAATTATATTAAAACAATAACAATAATAATAAAATAATAACGATAATAACGACAATAACGATAATAACGGTGATAACTATAATAAGGATTATAACGACGATAACGGTAATATCGATAGTAACGATAATAACAATAACAATAGCGATAATAACAACAGTAACGTTAATACTATTAATAATGATAATAATAATAATAACGTTAATAACAATAAATTGATAATATCGATATTAACTGTAATAATAATGATACTAATAATAGTAATAATAGTAATAATTATCGTATCGATAATATCGATAGCGGTATTTATAACGATAATAACGATAATATCGATTATAACGATTATAACGGAAATAACAATAATAACGATAAGTGCGATAATAAAGTATATAACGGTAATAATATTAATAATATCAATTATAATTATATTACTAATATTAACGATAATAATCATAATAACAACAATATAGTTCATAACGTTAATAATAATGAAAAAAAGAATCATAATATTAACAATAATAATAAAAATAACGAATAAAAACGTTAATAACAATTGTAACGTATTAGTGATAATATTAAGGATAATATTATTATTAATAATAATAGCGATGATAAAGATGAAAATAATTATAACGATAATAAATATAGTAAAGATAATATCAATTATAATAATATCGATAAAAACGATAATATGGATTATTTTAATAAAAACGATAATAAAGATAATAACAATAATAACGAATATAACACTTAAAACGGTAATAACGAAAATAATGATAATAAATATTTTAATAATAATTATAATAATAATATTATTATTTATAATATTAATAATAACGATAAAACAGTAATAATAAAAATCATGATAATTGCGATAATAACTATATTAATAATTATTATATTAATAATAGTAATAGTAATAATAATAACGATACAAACTGTCAAAATGGAAATAACGATAACTGCAATAATAACGTTAATAACTATAATAACGATAGTAACGATAATATCAATAATAACGATAATAACGATAGTAATGGTAATAAAGTTAATAAGGATAATATGAACGATAATAATAACAATAATAATAATATTATTAATGATTATAATAATAACGATAATAACGATAATAATTACAATAACAATAATAGTGACAACAATGATAATAACTTTATTAACGATAATAATAACAATAATAATAATTATTATAACGATTATAAAGGTTATAACTATGTTAAGGATAATAACTATCATATCAATAAATACGATAATAACTATTAGAATAATAATATTAATATTTCTCCTTTTTTTTCTTTTTTTTTGATGGTCTGAGAATGCCGATCTTTACGCACTATCGCACGACCCCTCCAACTAGAGGAACACTTCACCATTTGGGTCCCCCATTAATGTCCTGGAATGTCTGGCTCGCCGTTGAAATAGGCACTACCGACTAAACTTATATCCATACTAATGGCATAGTGAAACCATCCCGGCACCGCTATGGGCCATTACTTCGAAATGGCGCTACTACATGAGGTCGCTTTACGGGATTCTCCATTCGGCTTCATGGGGCAGGAGACTCGTGCAAAATTAGGGTCACGTCTATTGGCCGCCCATCTCCTTTTTTCTGCATAAGATGGCCCTGACTTACCTTGTTCCATTCCTACTGACCTCGGAGCAATACCTTGCCTACGTTGTCTGGCGAGATGTCTCCGAGGTCCTGCTTCAATGCAGTTGATCGGCGTTCTACCGAGTACACCTGAAAAACGTGTGGTGGGCGTCGTCATTTGTCGACCCCCCATAGGGGCAGTTGCTGTCTCATACCTTCCTCATTTTTGCTAGGTAGGAGCAGAATGGGAAATACCCTGACAAGAATTGGGTGAGGTAGAAGTCGACCTCTCCCGCCTCCCGGTTTAGTCAGTTGTCTAATTGACTGATGAAACGGGCAATCCATCTGCCCCTAGGTTCTTGTTCTCATCTGCTTTGCCAGGCCTCGATGCTGCGATCCTTGATGCCTCCACCTTCCCCAGAACGGGCTTCTGCTGGTGGACGAATTGTCTCTCTTTGGTTAGTAGATCGATCGTGATTACCCCCGCGATCATTAACACCGCGGGCTTCGAGACCGTGCGGTAGGAACACGCGATTCAAAGAGCGCTTCTCATCTGTACCACGGCTATGCGCTTGCGATCTTTCTCGTGTCGCAGCGCCTCGGTCCAGACGTCCTCGCCACACAGCATCACTGCTTCGGCGGCGCACATCAGTAGTCGCCTCATGCACGGTCGTGGACCGTTGACGTTTGCCATGAGTGTGCCAAGCGAGGGTACTACTTTTCCGCCTTATTGGCTCCCCTAATTATATGCTCTACGAAATTGAGGTAGCTTTCAAGCATTACGCCTAGATATTTTACCGCTGACTTGGTCTGGACCATCGGGTCTCCTACCGTGAAGGTGCGCAAGGTGTTGTTACGCTTCTTCGTAAGTAGCTTCGTGGTTGAGCAGCAGCTGTGCGTCCTCCGTTTCTATTGCGTTTATGATAACTGCAATGACATCTGCGAACCCCACCATGAAAGATCCCTCAGGGACTGCCATACGTAAGATACCGTCATTGAAAATATTCCAAACATCAGGTCCCAGTATGGAGTCCTTGGCTGCACCCGATGTCCATCCCAATCTTTTCGGAACATCGCCTCTATTGAATTCTAGGAAGCGCTCGTTCAGGTAGTCCCCGAGTATTCGGAGTAGATTCTCCGGGAGTAGGTACTACTGCAATTACATTCGAGCGCTTCACTTGCCAAGTCCCACCTGATGAAGTTGAAGGCATTTCGCACGTCTAAGGTAGTCAGCAGATACAAATGGCGAGATAAATTATTTCGGCGCTCTGTCATATTAGCGGACGTGACAACTTATTGGACTGCGTGTATAGTGGAGAGGCCAGATCGAAATCCTTACTGACGGACAGCGCGTGGACAGTCCTCTGCCCACACGGCAGGTGTGACCTAAACAGTTTCTCCAGGACTTTGTCAGTCGTGTCGAGCATATATAAAGGCCTGTATGACGAAACGACATCTGCTGGGTCCTTGCCCTTATTTATGAGTACAAATCTCGTTTTCTTCCACGGGGCGGGAAAAATGCTCTCCCTTAGGCACATGTTAAGCAAGACTTGACTCTGCGTGACAGCTTTCATTATTTCCGCTGGAAAGCCGTCTGGTCCTGGAGCTTTCTTGTTCCGCATAGAAGATGCGGCCCTGAGGAGCTCTCCCACCGTAAACTGTGGCGCTTCGGGGCTGCCATTCGCAGACGGGCCAAACTATTAATTCGGCTGTGAGGGGAATAGGGTATCAACTATGTTCTCCAACGTCCTCGCGTCCTGAGAGATTCCTTGCTTGTGTGTCCCCAGCTTGCGAGTAACGATCTGATATCTAAATTCCCACCGATTCTGGTCGATATCCATGCACAGCTCCTTCCAGCACCGTCCTTGAATGGCTTTGAAGATCCTCTTCAGTAACATGTTGGCCGCTTTATACTCTACGCTCAAGTGAGCAGCGTCGAGCTCGCGGCTCTACGTTCGTTGTGCTAACCGGCGAAGCCTTATGTTCTTCTTGCGAAGAACTGTGATCTCGTTCGTCCAACAGTATGCAGGACGCCGCTGCCGGTTCGTGTTATTTCCTACTATCGCGCAAGCCTTTTGGATGAGTAGCATAGTTGCTGCAGTAATCCTCCTGGATTGCGCATGTGGCGATAGACTCGCGGAAGCAATTTGAAGGGATCTCCATCCTTCATTTAAGACCGAAGACAGCCTCTCTCGATCCATTTTTGCAATGATCTACCGGAGGGTCTTACTGGAGTTGTCACGGATGGCCTCCTATCTTGTACATCGAAGAGGATGTACTGATGGTCGCTCCCGGTATAATCCTCAATTACCCGCCAGCCTGCGACTCTTGCCACAAGTTGTTCGTTGGCTAGAGAGACGTCCAGGATCGTCTGTAGCCAAGCCTTCAACAAGGTTGACGTCGAGCCTGTGTTGAGTACTGATAGCTGTAGTCTCGACACCAACTCCATGATTCACCTTCCTCTGGAGTCCGGTCTGAACTCCCCCCATTTGAGAGTTTTGGCGCTTAAGTCTCCAGCCATAATGAGATCACCATGCATTTCCCGTAGCACGTTTTCCAGATCGTCCAGTTTGTTCTGGAAGTCCTCTGTCCGGTCATACGGGGTGAGATATACGCTGTCATAAGTCATCAAGTTATGTTTCACCCAAATGTAACCGCGTCCGTAATCCTGATCCGACACATTTATCTGTCGGGTATCTGAGATCAAGACAGCCGCGGTGCCCAATTCGTCGGCGTACCATCCAGCTCCTATTATATTCTGGTACTGTTCGCTGATCAGAACATCATCCGCTTATTTCTCAGAGCAAATCTGGGTTAGGAGGTGGGACAGAGTTGGGTTAGGTGATGGAATAAGAGTGAAAATGATTACGATATTAATAATAATAATAATAATATAGAGAATAATAATAATTACGATATAAAAGATAGTAACAATGATAACGATATTAATAACGATTATTATAATAGTAACGATAACATTAAAAATAATAACAATATTATTAATTATAATAATAATACTGATAATGAAAAAAAATAAGGATATAAACGTATATAACGATAATAACGACAATAATAACGACAATGATAATAGTAACGAAAATAACGGTAGCAATGATAAAAATTACGATAATAACGATTATAACGATTATAACGTTAATAACGATAATAATAACGATAGTAAGGATAACGATAAAAACATTAATAAAGTTGATAATTACGATAATAGTAGTAGTAACAATAACAGCGACAATAATAAAGATAATAATAGTAATGTAGTTAATAACTCTGGATTGAAACGATATATATATTCTAGCAGTACATGAGACTAGATTTTTGGATAAAAATGTGACAGAAACTAAAGAATATAAAATCTTTAAAGGTATGTATGCGATTAAAATTATGATGTGATTGCCAAACTTGGTAACAGACTTATATATCTGTAAATGAGTATTAAACTTTGTAACAGAATTCAAATCCCGCTCAGAAAGGATGTCTCTTTAGACGATGAAATGCAAAAGTCAATTATACATTTTTATTAATTGTCATGCACCAATAAATAAAGACAATATGAAGAACCCAAATAAAGTAGAGGAATTCTGGGACATCCTGGACGATAGAATGTCTAAAATTCCAAAGTCAAATGTAGTGATATTACTTGGAGATTTCAATGCCCAAATAGGAAGAGAGAGAATTCAAAGAACAATAGTGGGAGAATATGCTGCACACCAAAGAATAAATAGAAATGGGATGAGATTGATTACTATTTGTAAAAACTTTCAATTGAAGGTATTATTGACTTTCTTCAGGAAATTGCCAAGAAGAGCTAAAACATGTATTTCTCCAAATCCATGTTTCCAAGGTGAATTTCAAATAGATCATGTAGCTATATCCAAAGAAACATGACGGAAATTATGTGTGTCAAGGTAGTAAGAAGGTGAGAATTTGAATCTGATTACTTTTTGTCTAAAATCAAAATCAATTTCTTACCCAACAGAAATCACAGAAGAGGGGAAATAATAAATAAGTACAATACAAATAGACTCCAAATTACACAAGAAACTTTGGAAATATTTCAGGAAGAAATAAAAGTAACTCATCATGGGAAGTGGCAAGATTTATTAAAAGAAATAACGAACGCAGCCCAGAAATTATTTGAACTAGCCAAGCATAGAAAAAAACCTTGGTGGAACTAAATATGTGAAAATGCATTACAGGATAGAATAAAACAATGGAAAAAGTGGAAATACTCGGGGAAGACTGAACACCATGATCTATTCAAACGACGAATGAAAGACGCTGCTAGAATAATAAGGGGAGTTAAAAAATCTTTCGAAAAATCACATCTTATCGACATGCAAAACAACTTTTTTAAAAATAATTCATGAAATTTCAATCAGACATTTAAGACTCAATTAAAGGGGTATCAAGCGTCTAGCATATGCTTCAAAGATGAAATTTGTAAATATGGCCTAAGCATTGCGGAATACTGTGAAATAATTGCGAAACACTTTGACCAACTTTTAAACTGCCCTAAACCAAAACATGAATTTGAATTCTCAGAAACAACTGAAAATCTGGTAGAAGATATACCACCCAAAGGTGAAGAAATTAAGGAAGCAATTAACAATCTAAAAAATAATAATGCTAGTGAAGAAGACTCTATAATAGCTGAACTTTTGAAATGTTCTCAATTAAAAGTCATTGAAGAAATGCAGTTAATCTTTGAAGATATTTGGAGAACCGAGAGGTTTCCAGAAGAGAGGAAAGTAACTCTAATTCATCCATTACATAAAAAGGGGACAGACAGAATGAAGATAATTATAGAGGCATTTCTCTTCTGCAAACTGCATACAAGGTGATCTCAAAAATATTGCTGAATAGAATATAATCAACACTTGACAAGCAACGGGGAGAGTAGCAAGCTGGATTTCGAAAAGATAGATCTTCTTCAGAAAAAACTTTTAACTAACAATTCATAATTCGCCGTAGGATACTGAATTCAAAAGACATAGTTATAACTTTTATAGATTTTTAAAAGGCATTTGACTCGGTTGGTAAAGAAAGCATAGATAAAATAATACGTTAATAATAAATTGGCCAACTTTATACGTGAAACACTAACTGACACGATATCAAAAGTAAAATTTATGGATGAGATATCTATAACTATTGAGGTAAATATAGGTGTAAGGCAAGATGATGATTAATCACCACTTCTATTCAACTGAGTTCTAGGAAAAATTGTCAGAATTTGGAAGGTAAAACTAAAAGAACAAAACGTTTCGCCAGTTAATTTGGGAAGAAAGAACTAAGGCATTGAAATAAGTTGTCTAGAATTTGCAGACGACTTTGCTATAATGTCAGACAACCTAAAAAGTGCAACAATACAAATCAATCTCTTGGAAGAAATAGCTGACAAAGCAAGTTTGAACTGCTTAGTACTAAATTATAGATTAGATAAACTAGATGTACCAGAAAGGAGAATCATGAGGATAATTTTAGGTCCAGTGAAATCAACAAAAGTATGGAAATTAATATCTAATACTGAAATATACAGGAACATAGAGGGCATAACTGAAAGGATAAGGAAATGAAGACTGCAATTTTTGGCCATATTTACAGAATGGATGAATACAAATTAAAAAAAGGACACTAGTGTACCTTTGGGAGAAAAAGACAACAACAAGTCGGATCAAGAGGTAAAGAAAGATCTAGAAAGATATAATATAAGTGAGGAAGAAACTATAGACACAGAGATTCTTAGAAAGAGGGTAATAAGAATGGAAGAATTCCAAGGTAGATTGGTGGAGAAACCTGGTGCAAAGTGGTCTGAGAACAGAAAAAAGAGCACAGTGGAAAGATGAAGGAATATTGGAGGGAACGAAAAAGAAAACAGCTAAGTAAGAAGATTTGAAATTGGTATAGGGTCCCCAGCAGGCCTCATCGAAAAAATAAGAATAGAAATATAATAAAAATTATAACGATAATAACGACTATAATAATATTAACAATAATAACGATAACAACAATAATAACGATTATAACGATAATAACGATATTAACGATAATAACGATAATAACGATAAAAACGATAATTACAATATTAACGATAATAATAACAATGATAATAATAATAAGAATGATAATAATGATAATAACGAAAATAAAGACAATAATGATAATAACGATAATAATAATTGTAACGATAATAACATTAATAACAATAATAATTACAATAACATAAATAATAACGGTAATAACTGTAATAAAAATTATAATAAAAATAATAAGAATAACGATAATATCGATAATTACGGTAATAACGGTAATAACGGTAAAACGATAATAACGATAAAACGATTATAATTATAGTAACATTGATAATGATAATATGAAAGATAGAAGTAATAAAAACGTTAACCACGATAATGATAATATCGATAACGATAACGTAAATATCGATAATAATATCGATTATAGCGATAATAACGGTAATAATAACGATAATGATAGTATTAATAATAATAATAATGATGATAATAACAATAATTACAATAATAATAGTAAAGATGTTAATAACGATAATAACGATCATATCAATAATAATGATAATAATAATAATAAAGATAATAACGATAATAACGGTAATAACGGTAATAACGATTATAATGATAATAACGATAATAACGCTAATAACGATAATAATATCATAATAATAATCATTACTATAATGAAAATAATTACTATATTAATAATGGTATTAGTAATAATAATAATAATAATAATAACGTTAATAACTATAATAACAATTATTAGGATAATAAATTTGATAACGATCATTACGATAAAAAAGATAATAACGGTAATAAAAATTAGAATAATAATAATAATTATAATAATAATAATAATAACGATATTGAAGATAACAAATTTAATAACGATAAAAACGTTAATAACGATAATAATAATTACATTAATAAAGATAACAGCAATTATTATACAAATAATAATACCAAAAATAACGATAATAACGACAAAATAGTTAATAATAATAACAAAAATAACAATAATATCGATAATAACGTTAATAACGATAATAACGTTAATTATTATCTCCACAATAATGATAATAACGATAATAATAATAATAATAACTCTAATAACGATAATACCGTTAATAATAATAATAATAACGATAATATCGATAACAATAATAGTAATTACAATAACAAAATAATATGAATAATAATAATAACAACAACAATAATAATAATAATAACAACGATAATTAAGATAACAACGATAACAGCAATAACAATAAGGACTATAATAACGAAAATAAGGATAATAATATTAAGTATAATAACGGTTATAGCGTTAAAAATAAAAATAACAAAAAAAAATATTAACGATTATTAGGATAATAACGATAATAATAATCGTAATAATAACAATACCTACAACAATAACGGTAATAACGATAATAACAATGGTAATAACTATAATAACAATAATAACGATCATAACGGCAATAACGTTAATACAGATAATAATAATAACACTAATAGCGATAATAACGAAAATGGCTATAGTAACGATAATAATAATAACAATAGTAACGGCAATAACGATAATAATAATAATAATAATAATAACGATATTAACGATAATATCGATAATAGTAATAATAATAATAGAATAATATCGATTTTAACGATTATAACGATAATAATAATAACAATAGTAAAGATAATAAAGTAAATAACGATTATAAAAATAATAACAATTGAATAATGACGATAATAAGGATTATAACGATAATAATGAGTATATAATAACGATAATAACGATAATAACGATCAGAACGATAAAAATATTAACAATAATATCGATAATGAAGATAATATAAATAACAATAATAACGATAATAACGATTATAACGATAAAAATAATAACGATAATAATATAAATAACTAGAATAATAATAACAATAATAACAATAATAATGGAAATAACAATAATAACGATAAGTATGATAACATTAATAACAAAAATAACGGTATAAACGATTTTAACCGTGATAATAATAAGATTAATAACGATAATATCAATAATTATAAAAATAATATTATCGATAACAACGATAACAATAATAACAATAATAACGATAATGACGATAATAACGTGAATATTAACAACAGTATTAAAGTTGATAATGATAATAACGATAATAATAATAATATAGATATTAATAATAATAACATCTACAATAATAAAAATAATAACGTTAATAACAAAAATAAAAATATCAACGATAATGACGACAATGACGATAAATCCATAATAATAATAATAACAATAAGAACGATAATAATGATTATAAGGATAGTAAAATAATACTAATAATAACGATAATAACGATAATAACGATAACATCAATAACAATAATGACGATGATAAAGACAATAACGATTATAATAAGAAGAATAATAACGGTTATAACTTTAATAACAATAATAATAGTAACAACATTAGTAACGATATTAAGTGTAATAACTATAATAACATTATTAATATTAACATAACTAGAATGATAACGATAATAATAATCGCAATAATAAAAATATTAACAATAATAGCGATATAAATGTTATTAACGATTATTTCGTTAATAATAATAATACTAATAACGTTAATAACGAGAATAATAATAATAATAATAATAATTATAAAGATAATAAAGATTATAACAATATTAATGATAATGATCTACAATAATGATGATAATAACGATAATAATAATAACAATATAAAAATAATAACGATAATTACGATAAAATCGATAACATCATTAACAATAATTACGATAATAACGACAATAAGCATACTAATAATAAGAATAATAACGGTTGTCACGTTCATAATAATAATAACAACAATATTAACGATAACAACGACATACAAAGATAATAACGATATTAATAATAACAATAACTACAACAATAACGATAATAACGATAATAATAATCGTGATATCTTTAATAACAATAATTACGATATTATCAATAATATCTAATTATAATAATTATAACAAAAATAACAATATTAATGGTAATAATAGTAATCGCGATAAAAATAATAACAATAATAACAAAAATAACGGTAATGATGATTTTAACGATAATAATAATAACAATAATAACGACCATATCAATAATAACGATTATAATATTAACAATAATAACGTTAATAAAAATAATTATAAAAATAATAATAACGATAACAACGATATTAATAATAACAATAATAACAATAATAACGAAAATATGAATAACAATAATATCGTTAATAACGCTAATAACGATGTTAATAATTACAATAATAACGTTAATAACGATAATAACGATAATAACGATAATAACTATACTATTGTTAATAACGGTAATAATAATAATAATAATAACAATAATGACGAAAATAATAATAATAACGATAACAATATTAACAATAATAACAATCGAAACGATAATAAACAGAATAATAATAACTATAATAAAGGTAATAACGATAATAATAATAATATTATTAACGATAATAACGATTATAATGAAAAGAATTATAATAATAATAAATTATAAACGATAATAACAATACCAATAATAAAGATAATAAAGATAATAACAATAAAATCAATAATAACAATATTAATGACAGTAATAACGTTAATAACGATAACAAGAATATTAATAATTGCAATAATAATGATAATAACGATAATAGTGATAATTATAATAATAATAATAAAGATAATAACGGTAATAGCGAACACAATAATAATAATAATAAAATAATAAGGTTAAAGCGATTATAACAATAATAATAATATCAATAATAAGGATAACAACGATAATAACAATACTAATAAATACAATAATAAAAATGATAACAGTAATAAAGATAATAAAGATAATAATAATAAAAATAATCACCATAATAACGATAATAATAATTATAATAACAATAATAACAATAATATCGATAATAATAATATTAATAATAAAATAATAACGATGGTAACTCTATTATAACGATAATAATAATGACAATAATAACGATAATAACGAAAATAACAATAATAACAATAAAAATTATAACAATAATAACGATAATGACGGAATTAATAATAACAATAACAAAGATATTAGAAACAACAATAATAACGATAATAACCATAATAATGATAATATCGATAATAATAGTAATAGTAATAAAATAATAACGATAATAAGGATTATGATGATAATATTAATAACAATAATAACGATAATAACGATAGTAACGATGAAAGCGGTAATAACGATAATATAACTCTAATGATAATAACTATAATAGTAATAATAATAATAATAATTATAAAGATAATATTGATTATGACGATATTAATAGTAATAACAATAATATCGATAATAACAATATTTTAATTAATAAGGAGAATAGATATATTCACGATAATAACGATTATAATAAGTACATTATTCACGATAATAACGATAATAATAATAATAATATTAATAATGATCTTAAAGATAATAACGTCAAAAACGTGTTAACGATGATAATAAAAACATTACGAAAATATAACGAAAAAAATAATAACAATTGCAATAATCAGAAAGCTAATAATAACAATAAAAACGATAATAACGACAATAACAATATTAACGATAATATGGATGATAATATTAATAATAATAATAATAATAATAAAAATAATGACGATATTAACGATAATAACGATAATGAAAATAACAATAATAAAGATAATAACGATAATGATGATTAGAATAATAACGATAACAATGATAATAATAATCACAATAATGACTATAATGACGATAATAATAATAACGATAACAACGATAATAACAATAACATTAATATCAATAATAATATAAATTACGATAATAATAATAACAGTAGTAACAGTAATAATGATAACAATAATAACGATAATAACGATAATAATTATAGTATTAATAACATTAATGACGGCTATTACTTTCGTAATAATAACAATAATAACGATAATAACAAATTTTAACGGAAATAACGATAATAATGTTAATATAAATAATAACGATAATAATAATAATATTAATAATAATAATAATAATATTAAGTATGAAAATAATAACAATAATTTCGAAAATAACAATAATGACAATAATTATGTTAAAAATATTAATAACGATATTAATTATAACAATGACTACAATGATAATGATAATAACGATAATAACAATAATAACAAAAATAACGATAACAATAAAAATGATAATAACGAAAATAACGATTATAATCATAATAACGATAGTAACGGTAATAACGATAATAATAATAATAATAATAGTAACATTAATAAACGTAATGAAGATAAAAACGTAAATAACAATAATAATAATAACGACATTTACAGTAATAACTATAATAAAAATAAGAATAATATCAATATTAACGATAATAACGAAAATATCGAATATAGCGATATTAATATTAATAATAGCAACAATAATAACGATAATAACGTCAATAATAAAAATAACAATATTAACGATATTGACGATAATAACGATGAAACGATAATAACAATAATAGCAATAATAATGATAATAACAATATTAACAATAATTATGATAATTACGATAACATCAACTACAATAATAACGATAATAACGATAATAAAGATAATAATAATAATAATTATAACGATAATCTTAATATCATTAATAATGATATTAATAACGATATTAATAATAACGATAATAATAATAACATCAATGACAATAACTGCAATATTTACGTTAATAATGATAATAACGATAATAATAATAATAACAATAATAAAGATAAGAATAAATATATTATCGATAATAATAATAATAGCAATATTAACGATTAGAACAATAATAACTTTAAAAATAATAATAATAAGAAGTATAATAACTATAATAATGTAAATAATAATTACAACAATGGTAACAATAAAAACAATAATAACACTAATGACGATAATAACTTTAATAATAATAACAAAGATAAGGATTATAATGAAAATAATAATAATAATAATTAGAAAAAATAATAACAATAATAGTGATAATAACAGTAATAATGAAAACAATAATAACAGTAATAACAGTAATAATGATAACAATAATAACGATTATAACGATAATAATTATAGTATTAATAACAATAATGACGACTATAACTTTTATAATAATAACAATAATAACGATAATAATAATAATAATAATAATAATAATAATAATAATAAGTATAAAAATAAAAACATTAATTTCGAAAATAACAATAATGACGATAATTATGTTAAAAACATTAATAACGATATTAATTCTAACAATGACTACAATTATAATGATAATAACGATAATGACAAAGATAACGATAACAATAAAAATGATAATAACGATAAAAACGATTATAATCATAATAACGGTAGTAACGGTAATATCGATAATAATAATAATAATAATAATAGTAACATTAATAAACGTAATGACGATAAAAACGTAAATAACAATAACAATAATAACGACAATTACAATAATAACTATAATAAAAATAAGAATAATATCAATATTAACGATAATAACGAAAATATCGAATATAGCGATATTAATATTAATAATAGCAACAATAATAACGATAATAACGCTAATAATAAGAACAATAATAACGATAATAACAGAATATCTGTAATAATAATAATAACAATAATAATTATAAAAGCGATAATAACCATAGTAAAAATAGTAATAATAACCACAAAAACGATAAAATCGATAATAACGATAATAATAAAAACAATAATAATAATAATAACGATAATAACGATAATAACTACATTAACGATAATAACGATAACAATAATAATGATGATATCGGAGTTCCATTATGGAGTAGATTCGGAAGGGACGTATCGCCGAACGCTCCGCATTTCGTGCGACTTTTCGTAATTTTTTCCATTCCATCGGCTCTAAGTTTCATACCTTGATTGTGAATTGCTAAACGGCGAGCATGTGGAGATAATAATCGGGTCAAGAGATCGAACATCGTTCGTGTTTTTTGTGAAAGTGTGTCCCGTTTCATTGTCGAGGCATTGTTCGCCATTACGTGGGATTTGCGGGACCTATATTCTATGGTTGGACGGCAGGCCCGTTCTCGCATCGAGGTCTTACTCAGCGCCATCTACTCCAGGGAACGGTGGCAGCGCCGCCTGCAGCGCAGGTGTCATCTACAATAATGATTAGTGTTTGGCCGCCGTTTAGGGTTGGCTGAAAGAGCGGACCAAGATCCACGAGGTAGGGGACGCCATCTCTGATGTTGCCCAGTGCTGCCATCTGGGCCGTGATAGTTCTGCTAACTATATTCTATGGCTGGACGGAAGACTCGTCGTTTTATCGAGAACTCATGTTATGCTGCGCCATCTACTCTTGACAACGGCGGAAATGCCGCCGCCAACGCAAGCGGCGTCTACTTTCACCTCTAGGAAATTCGAAATATCTTTCTTCATCGCATAGGAGGCGCTTCTGTCAGCATAAAAACAAAAGCACGCAACAGTCAACGGGTGGTTTTATATATCCAATGCTTTATTTGGAGGAACACGGACGCGTTCATGGGTATATGGTTGGACCTTGTCAAAGTTCTTCTAATATGTTTTAATAACAAAAACTAATTACAACAGCATTATTATTGTTATTATTATTTTTCACCTAGGGGAGAGGTAGAGCTCCGCATTTCGTGCGGTTTTTCATAGTTTCGTAATTTATTCCAGTATATCGGCGGAAACTTTTAAAACTTGCATGTAAATATGTAAGCTGGGAGTAAGGGGAGAAAATTATCGTATCTACAAATCGATCATTTAGTGGTGTTGTTGGTGATAGTGTGCTCGGTTGTATTGGCGAGGCGTCGGACGCCATTACGTGTTAGTTGCGTGAATTATATCCCATGGTTGAACGGCAGACTCGATCGCTCATAGAGGTCTTCTCAAGCGCCATCTGCTCTAGGTTACGATGACAGCGCTGACGTCAGCGCGGAAGGCATCTACTACTATGATTAACAAAGGGCCGTCCTCTGGTGGTTGGTTCTTGGAGTCGACCAAGATCCACGTGGTACTGGACGCCATCTCGGAAGTGTGCCAGTGCTGCCAACTAGGACATGTTGTTTCCGCGAACTATACTCCATGGCTGGAAAGCAGATTTGACGGTCCACCGAGGACTCATGAAGCGCCACCTAATATTGACTACGACGATAGTGCCGCAACCAACGCAAGCAGCACAAACTTTCATGTTAGAGAAATACGAAATACTAATCAACAGTGCATAGGAGGCGCTTCGATCAGGCGAAAATATAAAATAAAATCACTCACAGTCAACTGTTGGTTGTATATTTCCAATGCTTCAATTTGTAGGAACGCGGAGGCGATCATTATGATATACATGGAACTCGTCAAATTTCAAATTTCAATTTATTTACATATAATATACATTCATTAAAAAGAATAATACAATAGCATTATTATTATTATAAACCATGGGAAGAAGTGGAGCATTCCTCTTCTCCCGACGAGTAGCACTGTCGGGATCCGAGATAGGAGGAGTACAACTTCCCAAAAAAAGGACCAGTGCTCATCTGGCCCGTATGACAGCACCATGTAAGAGCCCCAAGCCTGGGTTACGACAGGGCCATGAGGACTAGCGGGTACGTTGTCGCTGCCCGAAAGGTATGTGCGGAATGGTACGTAAGGCGCGGTTCTCGTGGAAAACACCCGGCGTCAACGCGTCGAACCCACGGGAGTGTCAGGATGCCGATGAAGGAAGCAGGTGAACGGCAACGGCGGATGCTTCATTCCCGACCTTATAGCCAAAAGCTCTCGCAACAATGGGGGTAGTTGCGAGGGTGATCACCCCCCCACTTCCGGAGGCACCGCGTTCGGAGACGGTCGGGCACTCTGAAGGAAAAAAAACAACTACATGGAAATTAAAAGTATCAACAAGATAAATTTAAAGCAACTAAATAATATACAAGAAAACAACTCAGAATCACCTGTAAAAAAACATCGCTGCTCAAGGCGACAAAAACGTAGGCTATCAGCGTACGAAAGGAACACCACAAGATGGAGAGACAGAGAAACTCGCGCAAGCGAAGTTCCTCCTTGCAAAAATGAAGTTGGCTATTGCAAGACGACCAAATGTGAACAACATGATAAAGCAAGTACTCCCAGAACTGGAGGAGATAATAGATAGTCACGAGTTCATCTATAAATCTCGAAATGAGGTTAATAAGGGAGCGAGGAAACTCGACCGAGTTTCTCAGAGCCCTTGGGGAAATTCTGCAACTGAGTCCGGCGCAAGTAAGAGAGTAGCCACAAGCCCGCCGCAGTTGCCTGATGAAAGCCTCAAAAAATCGAGGCAAGAGGCGACGACGACCGAAGCGACCATGTGGTCGGAGGTCGCCAATAAGAGAAGAAACAAGGAGAAATCAGCTAAGAAGGCAACGAAACACCCACAGGAGGAAGAAAAGTAGCAGAACAAATCGGAAGACAGGCCGAGAAAAAGAACGAGGCCGGACGTGATCCTCCTGATACTTGCGAATGGAAAATCATACGTAGACGTAGTCGGAGATATTCACCAGCGCTTTAAGACGACCGCCACAGGGGTAGATGCTAGATCGGTCCGGCAGACCAGAACCGGCGGAGTTCTCCTCGAACTCAAAAGGACCACTGCGGATATCAGGGCCTCATTCGCTGAAACCCTGAGGAAAGTAGTAGGAGAAACGAGCAGAGTCACGAAACTAGTTCCTAGAGCTACGCTCGAGATACGGGACTGCGATTGTTGCACATCTGTGGTGAAAGTCAAGGAGGCCCTAAAGAGGACCCTGCCAGACTACGCGGGAAAATTAGAGGTAAAATCGACGAACCCCAACGCGAGGCAACAACACCTAGCCCTCGTCAGACTAAAAGAGGAAGCAGCTGGGAAGCTATTAAAGGCCGGCCGAGTGCTTGTCGGTTTCGTCAGCTGCAGGGTTAGGCGAAGAACGGAAGTGAGTCGATGCTACCGCTGTCTGGACTACGGTCACAATAGCGCCTCGAGCAAGGGCCCTGATAGCAGCAAGTATTGTCATTTCTGCGGTAGCACAGGTCACAAGATCAAAGACTGGAAAGTCAGCGAGCCTACTTGTTTCTTGTGCTCCAATAGCGAGGATGATCCTAAGAAGCACCTAGCGGGATCAAGGGCCTGTAAAGCTTTCCAGGATGCGCATGCAACAGCCAACAAGAGGAAAACAAGATGAGAGTACTTCAGGGTAATCTCAATAGGAGCAGGACGGCGCACCACTTCCTAACCCAGCTATGTTCTGAGAAAAAAGCTGATATAGTTTTAATCAGCGAACAGTACCGGGACAGAGCAGGAATAGGATAGTACGCAGACGAATTGGGCACCGCGGCCATCTGGATCCCAGATCCCCGACAAATTCATGTGTTGCATCAAGGATCCGGACGCGGTTACGTTTGGGTGAGACATAAATCGGCGACATATGTGAGCGTATACCTCACCACGAACGACCGGATAGACGACTTCCAGACCAAATTAGACGATCTGCAAGACGCACTGAGGGAAAGGCAAGGGGATCTCATCGTGGCAGGTGACCTCAACGCCAAAGCTCTCGAATGGGAGGAGACCAGGCCGGACTCCAGAAGAGGACGAATCATGGAGTTGGTGTCGACACTACAGCTATCAGTACTCAACACAGACTTGACATCAACCTTCGATAGGCCTGGCTACAGAGAAACAATTCCGGACGTCTCTCTAGCCAATGAACAACTGGTGGCAAGAGTCGGAGGCTGGCAAGTAATTGAGGATTATAGCGGGAGCGACCATCAGTACATCCTCTTCGATGTACACGATAGGAGGCCAACCGTGACAACTCCAGTAAGACCCCCCCGGTGGATCATTGCAAAAATGGATCGAGAGAGGCTGTCTTCGGTCTTAAATGAAGGATGGAGATCCCTTCAAATTGCTTCCGCGAGTCTATCGCCACATGCGCAATCCAGGACGATTACTGCAGCAACTATGCAGCTCATCCAAAAGGCATGCACGATAGCGGTGCCAAAGACGAAAAAAAAATGGCAAAGTCGTCCTGCATACTGGTGGACGAACGAGATCGCAGATCTACGTAAGAAGTGTTTAAGTCTCCGCCGTGTAGCACAGCGAGCAAATAGACGCGACCTCGACGCTGCTCCCTTGGCTGCAGGGTATCAGGCGGCCAAAAAAAGCTCACAAGAGGTCCATCAAGGCCAGGCAACGTCGGTGCTGGAAGGAGCTGTACTTGGAAATCGATCAAAATTCGTGAGGATTATGGTATCAGATCGTCACAATTAAGCTGGGGACACGAATGCAAGGTATCCCTCAGGACGCTAGAATGTTGGAATTCATTCTGCATACTCAATTCCCCTCACAGCCAAAGAGAGAGATTAGCACGGCAGCGCCTGGCATAAGGCGCCACAATTTACAGAAGTGGAGTTATTCAGGGCCGCATCATCTATGCGGAAGAAGAAAGCTCCAGGACCTGACGGACATCCAGGAGAATTAATTAAAGCTGTCGCGGAGAGTCACTCTGAGCTCTTGCTATACATGTATAACATGTGCCTCCGGGAGGGCATCTTCCCCGCCCCGTGGAAGAAAGCGAGTCTTGTGCTCATCTGCAAGGGCAAGGGTCCAGCAGATGCAGCTTCGTCATACAGAACCATCTGTATGCTCGATACGGCTAGCAAGCTCCTGGAGAAGCTGCTTAGGCCACGGCCGCACGCAACCGTGAGGGCAGTGTGGGATCTTGCTGCCTTCCAATATGGATTTCGATCAGGCCTCTCCACCATCCACGAAGTTCAGGAGATTGTCACGGCCGCTAAAATGACGGAACGCGGGAATCACCATTCCCGCCCTTTGTGTCTGCTGGCCACCATAGACGTGTGAAACGCCTTCAACTCCGTCAGGTGGGACTTGGCAATGGAAGCGCTCGAACGAAATTTCAGAGTCCCGGGGTACCTTCTCCGAATACTCGGGGATTATCTAAACGATCGCTTCTTAGAATACAATACTGACGATGGTCCAAGAAGCTTGGAATTGACATCGGGGCCAGCTCAGGTCTCCATACTAGAACCGAATATCTGGAATATTTTCAACGACGGTATCCTACATATGGCAGTCCCTGAAGGTGCTTTCTGATTGGGTACGTTGATGACATTGCAGTTGTCATAACAGCAAGAGACGCGGAGCGGGCACAGCTGGTGCTCAACCAGGTAATGCGCAGAGTCAACTCCTGAATGGAAGAACACGGGCTAACCTTAGCAGCCCAGAAAACAGAGATCGTGCCACTAACGAAGAAGCACATCAACACCTTGCGCAGTTTCACCGTAGGCGACGGTCCAGACGAAGCAGTCCGTCAGGTACCTAGGAGTAACCCTCGATTGCAAACTCACTTACAGAAAGCATATATTAAGGGTAGCTGACAAGGCGGCAAAAGTATTTGTCACGCTGGGCACTCTCATGGCCAATGTCAACGACCCCAGGCCGTGCATTAGGCGACTATTCATTCGTGTCGCCGAAGCAGTGATGCTGTAGGCGCAGAAGTATGGGCCGAGGCGCTGCGAAAGTAGAATTATCGCAAGCGCATAGCCGCGTTACAGAGGAGGGGCGCTCTCCGAATCGCGTCGTCCTACGGCACGATCTCTGAACTCGCGGTGGTAGTGGTCGCGGGGGTAATACCGATAGATCTACTAGCCCAGGAGAGACAATTCGTCCACCAGCAGAGGTCCGTTTTGGGTAATGAGGAGGCACCAAGGCTCGCCTGGTATACCAGCATCGAGACCTGACAAAGCAGATGGGACCAGGTTACTAGGGGCAGATGGACTGCCCGACTCATCGGTCGACTTGACAGCTGGACAAACCGGGAGGCGGGAAAGGTAGATTTATACCACACCCAATTCCTGACTGGGAATGGCTTATTCCGCTCCTACCTTGCAAAGATGAGGAAAGCAGCAGATGGCAACTGCTCCTATGGCGACTCAACCGTTGACGACGCCCACCACACAATTTTCATATGTGAACTTTGGAACGCCGAACGATTTGCCTTGGAGCAGGAGCTCGAAGACATCTCGTCGGAAAACATTGTGGAGAAAATGCTGCGAGGGCAGAAGCAGTGGAACATGGTTGCCTACTATGTGAGGGCAATCTTATGTAAGAAGAAGAAGGAGATGGGCGGCCCATAGACGTGCCACAAACGTTGCTCCAGGTTCCTGCACGTAGAGCCGAATTGAGGCAGTCCAATTAATGGGACATGATGTAGTTGTCCCATCCTGAAGTAGTCACATGACGGTGCCGGAATGGTTTCAACATGCCACCAGGATGGATATGAGTTTAGTCGGTAGTGCCTATTTTAACGCTGAGCACGACATTCCAGGGACTTTAACGGGGGACCCAAAAGGTAAAGGGTTCCTATAGGGTCTCTGGGTCAGTGCGTATAGCTAAGCATTCTCAGACCATCAAAAAAAAAATAATAATAATGATGATATCGATAATAGTTAAAATATTTATAACAATAATAACAGTAATGGCGATAATAACGTTAATAATAATAACAAAAATAAAGTAAATAATGAAAATAACGATGATAATAATAATAATATTTATAATAAAATAATAACGATTTTAACGAGTATAATGATAGTAATAATAATAACAAATCGTAACGATAATAACGAAAATAACGATAATAATAATAAAAAAAAAATAATCCAATAACAATAAATACGATATTAACGATAATAACGATAATATTAAAAACAATAATAACAATAATATCGATTATAACTATAATAGTAAAGATAATAAAAACAATAATAACGATAATTACGTTAATGGCGGTAATAATAATATTAACAATAATAACGATAAAAATGAATATAACGATAAAAGTAATAACAATAATAACGATAATAAGGATCATATTAATAATTACAATTAAGATAAAATGATAATATCGATAATAACGATTATCATATTAATAGCTATTATACCAATAATACGATAATCATGTTAATTATAATAATAACAATAATAAACATAGTAACGTAAATAACGATAATAACGAAAATAGTAATAATAACGATGATATCAATAATAATGATAATAATAATAATAATAACAATCATAACGATATTAACAATAATAGCGATAATACCGATAATAACGATAGTAATAATACTAACGATAATAACAATAATAACAATAATAATAATAACAATTATAATGATAATAACGATAATTAAAATACTAATAAAAATAATAATATTAATAAAGATAATAATGATATTAATGTTAATAATAATTATTCTAATTAAATATAAACGATAATACCGATTATAACCCTAAGAATAGAAACAATATTATCAATAATAACGTATTAACAATGATAATAATGAAGAGAATAACTATAAAAATAATGAAAATATTATCGATAATATCAGTAATAACGATAAAAAAGGTAATAGTGCCAATAATATTAACAATAATAAAGTCAATAACGATTATAACGGCAATAATAATAATAATAATAACGCTAATAAAAATAGAAGCAATAATGGCAGTAAAAAGGATAATAAAGGTAATAAGAATGATAACAATATTAACGATAATAACGATATGAGTCATACTATCGATAATAACTATAACAACGATAATAATAATGAAAATATATATAAATAATAACGATAGTAACGATAATACCGATAATAATGATAACAATAACTACTATAATTAAGATATTAATAATAACGCTAATAACGATAATAACAATAATTGTAAGAATAATAATAATACTAACGATAATAACGATAATTACGGTAATAAATATAACAATAATAACGGCAATAAAGATTAAAACGAAAATAACGGTAATAATAATAATAACAATAATAGCGGTAATAATAATAATAAAAAAATTTATAATAAAATTTAATAAATAATAATTATAATAACGATAATAACGATAATAACGACATCAATAATAATATTAATAACAATAATGACGATAATTACGATAAGAACTGTATTATTAATATCAATAATAACTATATTAACGATAATTACAAAAATAAAAATTACAATAATAACGATAATAACGATAATAACGATAATAAAGATAATAACAGTAATAATGTTAATATAAATAATAACGATAATGACAATAATAACGGTAATGACGATGATAACGAAGTTAATAGTACCATTAATAGTGATAATAACGTTAATAATGATAATAACAGTATTAATAATTGCAATAATAACAATAGAAACGATAATAATGATAATGACGATAGAATTGATGATAATAATAATAATAATAACAATAAAATAATAACGATTATAAGGTTCAACGATAATAATGATAATAATATTAACCATAATAACAATATTAACAATAATAATAATAACAATAATACCGATAATAACGACAATAAAAATAATAATAATAACTATAATAACGTTAATAATAACAATAGTAGTAACGATAATAACAATAATGACGATAATAACGATCTCGATACTAACGATTATAACGATATTAACTATATTAATAATAACGATATTAACAAAAATAACAATAATAATTATAACTATAAAACTTATAATAACTATAATAATAATAATAATAAAGATTATAATGATAATAACGATATTAATAATAATAAAATCTACAATAATAACGATAATTAGGTTAATAATAAAAATAACATTAATAACGAAAATGACGGTAAGGACGATGAATAGATAATAATAATAATAATAACAGTAACAATAATAACGAATATAACGATAATATTAGTAATAATAATATAAACGAAGAGAACGCTAATAGCGATAGTAATTGTAACAATACTACCGTTAATAACGATAATATCGATAACATAAGTAACGATAATAATGATAATAACCACAATAATGATAACAATAATATCGATAATAGGGATAATAATTATAACAATAATAACGTTAATAATACTAACTAAAATAATGATAATATCGATAACAGAAATAAAGATAATAGTGATTACAATAATGAGGATAATAACGATAATAGTAATAATAACTATAATAATGATTATAGCGATAATAAAAATAATACTAATAATCAAGATAATAACGATAAAAACGGTAATAATAATCAAAATTATAGTAACGAAATAAACGATAATAACGACTATAAAAATAATAACAGTAACAATAATAAAGGTTATAACGATAATATCAATAATAATAATAATAGTAATAACGGAAATAACGAAATTATCGACAATTATTATAATATTAATAGAATAATAAGATATTAAGGATTATAACAATTATAATAATAATAATAATAACGATAAAAATGATAATAACGATAATAATAATAACAATAATAATGATTTTAACGATTATTACGATAACAACGATAACATCTTTAACAATACTGACGGTAATAACAACAATAAACATAATAACAATAAGAATAATTACGGTTGTAACGATAATAATAATAATAACAACAATATAAACGTTAATAACAATAATAACAATAAAAATGGAAAGAACGATAATAATAAGAACGATATTAACGATAATAATATAACAATAATAACGACAATAACGAAAATAACGATTATAATAATAATTATAATATAATAATGTCGATAATAACGATAATAATGATAATAATGATAAAAATAATAACGTTAATAACGATAATAACGATCATAACGATAATAATAATAAAAACAATAACGATAATAACGATAATAATAATAATAATAAGAACGATAATAACAATAATTATAAGAATTATTATAACTATAATAACGATAATACCGATAATGACGATAATAATAATAACGATAACAACGATAATAATAATAACAATAATATCGATAATAACGATAATAATAATAGCAATAATAACGATAATAATGATATTAACGATAATAACGATAATATCGACAATACCGATAATAGTGATAACAACGATAATAACGGTAATAATATCGTAAAGACGATAGTAACTCTATTACCGAAAATATGATAACAATAATAACGATCATAACGATAATACTAATGACAATAATATCGATAATAACGATAATAATAATAAATATAAAAACGATAACAACGATAATAATAATCACAATAAAAATGATAATAGCGATAATTACAATAACAACGATATCTCCAAAGGCAATAATGACGATATTAGCGACAATAACGATAATAATAATAATAATAATAAAATAATGACGACAATAACTAATATAAAGATAAAAATAATTACAACAATAACGTTAATAACGATAATAACGATAATAACGTTAGCAACGATAAGAAAGAAAACAATAATAACGATATCAACGACAATAACGATGATAATAATAACAATTGCAAAGATAATAACGATAACATCTATAATGACGTTATCAATAATGACAATACTAACGATACAACCATAATAACGATTATAATAATAACATTAATATTGGTAGTAACGATAATAACAATAATAACGATAATAATGATGAGTATAATGAAATAATAACGATAAAACGATAATAACGACAATAAAAATAACACAAATAAAGATAATAACGATAATATCGAAAATGACAAAAATAATAATAACAATAATATTAATTAAAAGGGTAATAACGATATAAGCGATAATAGCGATAATTAATTTGACAACGATAATAATTATGATAACGATAATAACTATAATAATGATATTAACGATAATTATCATTCTAATGATATTAACGATAATAATAATAATAATAATAACAATAATGATGAAAATAACGATCTTAGTATTAACAATAATAAACCTAATAACGATAATAACGATGATAGTAATAACAATAATAACGATAATAACGATGACAGTAATGACATTAATAACGATAATAATAATAATTATAAATAAGTGAAAAAGATAAAAACGAAAATAACGATAATAACTATGATAATAATAACATTAATAACGATAATAACGATAATAACGATAATAATAATAATAATCATAACGATAATAAAAATAATTATTAAAATGTTAATAACAATAATATAGGAAATAGAGATAGTAACGATAATAAAAATAACTATAATAACGTTAATAACGATAAAAACGATAATAATAATTACAATAATAATAATAATAATAATAACGACATATAAGATAACCTCAATAACAATAAAGACTGTAATAACGACAATAATGATAATACTAATAAGAATAATAACGGTTATAACGATAATAATAATAACGACATTATTAATGATAATAACGATAATTACAATAATAACACTTTTAATAATAACAATAACTACAATAAAACTATAATAACGATAATTGTTATAAGAATAATAACGATTATAACGATAATATTAATTATAATAACAAAATTATTAACAATAATAACGATAATATCGATATTAATAATAACAATAACTACAATAATAAATATAATAACAATAATAACGATAATAATAACCGTCATAATAAGAAAAACAACAATAATAATTATAGTAACGGTAATAACGATAACACCAATAATAATAATCACAGTAATAATAATAATAACGAGAATATCGATAATAACGGTAATAATCATGATAATAATAACATTAATAACGTTAATAACGATAATAAAGATAATAATAATAACATTAATTACGATAATATCGATAATAATGAAAATAACAATATTAATAATAATAATATCAACAATAATAACTATAGTATAGTTAATAATAGAAATAAACATAATAACGATTATGATGATAATGACCGTGAAACGATAATAATAATAATAACAATACTAACGATAATAACGATTATGCCGATAATAATAATAATACTAATAATCACAATAATAACGATATCAACGATGATAATAATAATAATAACTATAATAACGAATACAACGAAAATAACGATAATAATATCATTAATAATAATAACAGTAACAAAAACAATAATAACAATAACTATAATTACGATAACTAAGATAGCATCAACAACAATATTAACGATAATATCGACAGGAATGATAATAATAATAATAACAATAATAACGATAATATCGTTAATAATGTTGATAATAATCAAACCTATAACGATATTAACTATAATAAATATTAAAGAATAATTGTAATGAAATAATAACTATAGAAACGATAATGACGATCATAATAATAACACTAATAACGGTAATAACGATAAGAAATAATAACGATAATAACGATAATAACGGTAATAATAATGACAATATTAACGGTAATAACGGTAATACCGATAAAAATAATAACGATAGTAGCGATCATAACCCTAACAATAATAACAATAATAACGATAATAAATATAATAATGATAATAATAATAATAACAATAACGATAATAATGATAATAACGATAATAACGGATAATTATAATAAAAACGAATATAACGATAACAAAAATATTGACGATTATAATGGTGACGATAATAACGATAATAAGGATATAGATAAAAAAAATAATAACGATGATATTGATGGTGACGATAGTAACGATAAAATCAATTTCAATAATGTCGTAATAACGATAATAACGATAATAATAATGATAATAATAATAACATTAATAACGATAATAACTATAATAAAGATAATAATAATAATTATAATAAAATAACGTTAATAGCGGTAATAATGATATTGATAAAAACAATAATAACGATAATAATGATGATGATGATTATAATGATATTAACGATAACATTAATAACTATAATAACAATAATAACGATAATAATGGTAAGAATAATAACGACAATAATGAATACAATAATGACAATAATTACGGTAATAACGATAATAACGCTAATAATAATAACGATAATAGCGATAATGATGATAGTAATAATAATAACAATAATCACGGTAATAACAATAATAACGATAAAAATAATAATAATATTAAAAATATGAATAATTATAACAATAATAATTTAAACGATAATTACGATAATAACGTCAACAGCAATAACAGTAATAACCATAATAATCATAATACTGTTAATAAGAATAACTATAATAACAAAAATAATGATAACAACGATACTAACTATAATAACAATAATAACGATATTATGTTAATAATAATAATAATACTAACGATAATAACGATAGTAAAGATAATAATTGCATTAATAATAATAACAATAATAATGATAATGGCGATATAGAGATAAAAAAACTACACTGATAACAATAATAACGATAATAATAATAATAATAATAACAATAATAATTATAATTACGATAATAATAATCACAATAATGACGATAATGATGATAATAACGATAATATAGATTATAATAATAATGATGATAATAACAATAATTACGATAATAACAGTAATAATAATAACAATAATACCGAAAATAATTCTAATAACGATAATATTGATAGTAATGGTAATAACAATAATAATACTAACAATAAAGCGATAAAAGCGGTAATAATAATAATAACTATAATAACGATAATAACGTTAATAATAATGACAAGAATGAACACGATAATAACGAATTGACGATAATGATAGTAACAAAAATAAATATAATTATAATGATAATTTCGATAAGAACGATAACATCAATAACATTAATGACGATAATTACGTCAATATGGATAATAATAATTATAATAACCATAATAATGGATAATAATAATAATAATAATAAAAAATAATAACGATAATAAACATTATAATGATAAAAATAATAACAATACAACGATAATGACGATAATAACGATAAAAACGATAATAATTAAAATAACGATAATAATTATAACAATAATAACAAAAAAACGGTAATATTGATAATAAAGATAATATCGATAATTATTATAACAATAATAAAATAATAAATATAATAACTATTATGACGGTAATAATAATAACAATAATAACGATAATAAGGGTAATAAAGATAATAATAATAACACAAATAACGATAATAATGATAAGAATAATAAAGATAATAAGGATAATAACTTTAATGACCCTATAAATAAGAAGAATAGTATCAATAAAAACGTTAATAAGGATTATAATAATAACATTAATAACAATAATAAGGATAATAACGATAATAACGATAATAACGGTAATAACAATAATAACGATAAAAATAATTATCAAAATAAAATATTACCTATAAAAACGGAAATAACGGTAATAAAAATGATAAAACTAATAACAATAATAATAATAATAACGATAATGACGATAATAATTATAATAGCGATAATAATAATACTAAAGATATAATGATAATAATAATAATTATAATAACAATAATGACGGTATTAACGATATTTATAGTAACAATAATAAAAATAATAACGACAATAACGATGATAATAATGACATTAATAATGATAATTACGATATTAACGATAATAACGATAATGACGATAATAATGATAACGATATTAACGATAATAACGGTAATAACAATAATTATAATAATAACAAAAATAATTATAATAACAATAGTTATAAGAATAATAATAACAATAATAACGATAACAACAATAGTTATAAGATTAATAATAACAATAATAACGATAATAACGACAGTAACAATAATATTAATAGTAACATTAATAACGATAATAACGCTAATAACGATAACAATAATAACTATAATAACCTTAATATCCATAATAATAATATCAATAATAACGGTAATAAAAATAATGGCGATAATAAGATTAATAATAAAAAATAATAACGTTAATATCCATAATAATAATATCAATAATAACGATTATAACGATAATAACGATAATAATAACTATAATAAAGGTATTAACGATAATAACAATAATAACGAAAATATTAATAAAAATAATAAAGATAATAGCGGTAATAACGCTAATAATAATAATAATACCGATAATAACGATAATAAAGATAATGACAATAAAATTGATGATAATAATAATAATAATAATAATAATAATAATAATAATAATAATAATAATAATAATAATAACAAGAATAACAATAATAACGATAATAATAATAACAATAATACTGATAATAACGATAATAACGACAGTAACGATAATAATAAGAAAAATAATTATAATAACAATTATATCAATAATAGTAATAATAATATTAACGATAATAACGATAATATAAATAATAATAATAATAATAATAGTAAAATGAAAACGATTATATAGATTATGACGATAATAATAATATCAATAATAACGGATAATAAAGTTTATAGCGATATTGATGATAATAACGGCAATAATAATAATAATAATAATAATAATAATAATAATAATAATAATAATAATAAAATAATAACGATAATAACGATAATAACGATAATAATAATAACAATAAAGACGATAAAAACAATAATAACTGTAATAACGATAATAATAATAACGACAATAACAATAAAAACGATAATAACGATAACATCGATAATCACGATAACAATATTAATGATAGTAACGATAACAACAATAATCATAATAACAAAAATAACAGTAATATGGGTAATAACGAAATGAAGAACAACAATAATAACGACAACGACGAAAATAATGGTAACAATATTAATTATAACAAAATAATAACAATAATAACGATAATAATGATACTAACGATAATAATAATACTAACGATTTAAACGACAATAATAATAATGGTAATAAAAATAGTGGCAATAATAACAATATAAATAATAACAATAATAAAGACATAACGATAATAACGATAATAATAACAATAATAGCAAAAATAATAACGATAATGACGAAAATTATAATAACAATAACGACGATAATAAAACCAAAAATATTAACGATAATAACGATAATAACGATAATATCGATAGTTATAATAATAATAATAATAAAATAATAACTATAAAAACGTTTATAAAGATAATAATAATAACAATAATATAGATAATAACGATAATAACGATAAAAATATAAACTATAATAACGATTATAATGATGATAATAATAATTATGAAAATGATAATAACGATAATATCGATAATAATAGTAATATTATTAATAAAGTAATAACGATAATAACGATTATGACGATAATAATAATAACAATTGTAACGATAATAACGATATTAACGATAAGAACGATAATGACGATAATATAATACTAATGATAATAACAATAATAAAGATAATAACGATATTAACGATTAAAACGATAATGACGAAAATATAATACTCATGATAATAAATATAATAATAATAATAATAACAATAATAGAGATAATAATGGATATGACGATAATAATAATAATAATAACAAATGTAACGATAATATCGATAATTAAATTAACAAAGAGAATAAAGATAGTAACGTTAATAAACGTTAAAAAACGTTAGTAATAATAACAATAATTTCAGTATTAAAGAAAATAATATTAACAATAATAACGATAATAACGATAACAACGATGATAATAATTACATTTATAACGGGAATATCGATAATATCAATAATAACGCTAATATCGATAATAACTATAATGACGATTACAAAAATAACATTAATAACGATAATAACGATGATAATAAGGACATTAATTACGTTAATAACGATACTATCGACAAAAACGTTAATAAGAAAAATAACAATATGAATAATTACAGTAATAACGGTAATAACGATTATAACGATGATGATAATTACATTAATAATGAGTATAACGACAATAACGATATTAAAATTAATAACGAAAATAACGATAATAATGACAACAACAATAGCAATAACAACAATAATTATTGAAATATTGATAACAATAATAACGATAATATCGATAATAATGATAACAATAATAAACAAAATAATTATAACAATAATAACAGTAATAACGATAATAACAATAATTATAAAAATAATAATAACAATATTAACGATATTCTCGACTTATCGGTAATAACGACAACAATAATAACGGTATTAACTATAATAACGTTAATAAAGGTAACAATAATAACGATAATAAGGATAATAACGTTATTAACCATGATAATAATAACATTAATAACGATAATAATGATGATAATAATAATATTAATAACGTAAATAACGATAATATAGTAATAACGATGATAATAATTACATTAATATCGAAATTAACGATAATGGCAATATTAATAAATGAAATAATAAATATAATAACGATAATAAGGATAATAGCGATATTAGCGATGATAATTATAACATCAATATCAATAATGACGGTAATAACGATAATAACGATAATAAAATCAACTGAAAAATCTATAATAAAGAAAATTATAATAATAATAATAACCATAATAACGATAGTATCAATAATAATAAAAATAATAATAGAATAATCACGATAATAACGATTTTAATGATATTAATAATAACAATAATGACGATATTAACGATAATAAGGATATTAATAATTACAACAATAAGGACAATAACGATAATAACGATAAAAATAATCACATTAATAACGATAATAACGATAATATGGATAATATCGATAATAATAATAATAATAATAAAATAATAACGATAATAACTTTTGTAAGAATAATAGTAATAACAATAAGAAGGATAATAACGATAATAACGATAAAAACGATAATAATTAAAATAACGATAATAATTATAACAATAATAACAAAAAAACGGTAATATTGATAATAAAGATAATATCGATAATTATTATAACAATAATAAAATAATAAATATAATAACTATTATGACGGTAATAATAATAACAATAATAACGATAATAAGGGTAATAAAGATAATAATAATAACACAAATAACGATAATAATGATAAGAATAATAAAGATAATAAGGATAATAACTATAATGACCCTATAAATAAGAAGAATAGTATCAATAAAAACGTTAATAAGGATTATAATAATAACATTAATAACAATAATAAGGATAATAACGATAATAACGATAATAACGGTAATAACAATAATAACGATAAAAATAATTATCAAAATAAAATATTACCTATAAAAACGGAAATAACGGTAATAAAAATGATAAAACTAATAACAATAATAATAATAATAACGATAATGACGATAATAATTATAATAGCGATAATAATAATACTAAAGATATAATGATAATAATAATAATTATAATAACAATAATGACGGTATTAACGATATTTATAGTAACAATAATAAAAATAATAACGACAATAACGATGATAATAATGACATTAATAATGATAATTACGATATTAACGATAATAACGATAATGACGATAATAATGATAACGATATTAACGATAATAACGGTAATAACAATAATTATAATAATAACAAAAATAATTATAATAACAATAGTTATAAGAATAATAATAACAATAATAACGATAACAACAATAGTTATAAGATTAATAATAACAATAATAACGATAATAACGACAGTAACAATAATATTAATAGTAACATTAATAACGATAATAACGCTAATAACGATAACAATAATAACTATAATAACCTTAATATCCATAATAATAATATCAATAATAACGGTAATAAAAATAATGGCGATAATAAGATTAATAATAAAAAATAATAACGTTAATATCCATAATAATAATATCAATAATAACGATTATAACGATAATAACGATAATAATAACTATAATAAAGGTATTAACGATAATAACAATAATAACGAAAATATTAATAAAAATAATAAAGATAATAGCGGTAATAACGCTAATAATAATAATAATACCGATAATAACGATAATAAAGATAATGACAATAAAATTGATGATAATAATAATAATAATAATAATAATAATAATAATAATAATAATAATAATAATAATAATAACAAGAATAACAATAATAACGATAATAATAATAACAATAATACTGATAATAACGATAATAACGACAGTAACGATAATAATAAGAAAAATAATTATAATAACAATTATATCAATAATAGTAATAATAATATTAACGATAATAACGATAATATAAATAATAATAATAATAATAATAGTAAAATGAAAACGATTATATAGATTATGACGATAATAATAATATCAATAATAACGGATAATAAAGTTTATAGCGATATTGATGATAATAACGGCAATAATAATAATAATAATAATAATAATAATAATAATAATAATAATAATAATAAAATAATAACGATAATAACGATAATAACGATAATAATAATAACAATAAAGACGATAAAAACAATAATAACTGTAATAACGATAATAATAATAACGACAATAACAATAAAAACGATAATAACGATAACATCGATAATCACGATAACAATATTAATGATAGTAACGATAACAACAATAATCATAATAACAAAAATAACAGTAATATGGGTAATAACGAAATGAAGAACAACAATAATAACGACAACGACGAAAATAATGGTAACAATATTAATTATAACAAAATAATAACAATAATAACGATAATAATGATACTAACGATAATAATAATACTAACGATTTAAACGACAATAATAATAATGGTAATAAAAATAGTGGCAATAATAACAATATAAATAATAACAATAATAAAGACATAACGATAATAACGATAATAATAACAATAATAGCAAAAATAATAACGATAATGACGAAAATTATAATAACAATAACGACGATAATAAAACCAAAAATATTAACGATAATAACGATAATAACGATAATATCGATAGTTATAATAATAATAATAATAAAATAATAACTATAAAAACGTTTATAAAGATAATAATAATAACAATAATATAGATAATAACGATAATAACGATAAAAATATAAACTATAATAACGATTATAATGATGATAATAATAATTATGAAAATGATAATAACGATAATATCGATAATAATAGTAATATTATTAATAAAGTAATAACGATAATAACGATTATGACGATAATAATAATAACAATTGTAACGATAATAACGATATTAACGATAAGAACGATAATGACGATAATATAATACTAATGATAATAACAATAATAAAGATAATAACGATATTAACGATTAAAACGATAATGACGAAAATATAATACTCATGATAATAAATAAAATAATAATAATAATAACAATAATAGAGATAATAATGGTTATGACGATAATAATAATAATAATAACAAATGTAACGATAATATCGATAATTAAATTAACAAAGAGAATAAAGATAGTAACGTTAATAAACGTTAAAAAACGTTAGTAATAATAACAATAATTTCAGTATTAAAGAAAATAATATTAACAATAATAACGATAATAACGATAACAACGATGATAATAATTACATTTATAACGGGAATATCGATAATATCAATAATAACGCTAATATCGATAATAACTATAATGACGATTACAAAAATAACATTAATAACGATAATAACGATGATAATAAGGACATTAATTACGTTAATAACGATACTATCGACAAAAACGTTAATAAGAAAAATAACAATATGAATAATTACAGTAATAACGGTAATAACGATTATAACGATGATGATAATTACATTAATAATGAGTATAACGACAATAACGATATTAAAATTAATAACGAAAATAACGATAATAATGACAACAACAATAGCAATAACAACAATAATTATTGAAATATTGATAACAATAATAACGATAATATCGATAATAATGATAACAATAATAAACAAAATAATTATAACAATAATAACAGTAATAACGATAATAACAATAATTATAAAAATAATAATAACAATATTAACGATATTCTCGACTTATCGGTAATAACGACAACAATAATAACGGTATTAACTATAATAACGATAATAAAGGTAACAATAATAACGATAATAAGGATAATAACGTTATTAACCATGATAATAATAACATTAATAACGATAATAATGATGATAATAATAATATTAATAACGTAAATAACGATAATATAGTAATAACGATGATAATAATTACATTAATATCGAAATTAACGATAATGGCAATATTAATAAATGAAATAATAAATATAATAACGATAATAAGGATAATAGCGATATTAGCGATGATAATTATAACATCAATATCAATAATGACGGTAATAACGATAATAACGATAATAAAATCAACTGAAAAATCTATAATAAAGAAAATTATAATAATAATAATAACCATAATAACGATAGTATCAATAATAATAAAAATAATAATAGAATAATCACGATAATAACGATTTTAATGATATTAATAATAACAATAATGACGATATTAACGATAATAAGGATATTAATAATTACAACAATAAGGACAATAACGATAATAACGATAAAAATAATCACATTAATAACGATAATAACGATAATATGGATAATATCGATAATAATAATAATAATAATAAAATAATAACGATAATAACTTTTGTAAGAATAATAGTAATAACAATAAGAAGGATAATAACGATAATAACGATATTAACGATAATAACGATAATAACGATAATATCGTTATTAACGATAATAACGTTGTTAATAATTTCCATATTAATGACCATAACGATATTAACGATGATAATAATCACAGTAAAAACGTGATAAACGATAATAACAGTAATAACGAAAATAACAATAATAACGACAAAGCGATAATAATAATAACATTTATAACGATAATACCGATAATAATAATAACAATAATAACGATAATATCGATTATGACGATACTAATAATAACGGTGACAACGATAATAATAATAACAATAAAAAATATAATAAAGATAATAACGATAATAATAGAATCTGTAATAACGATATAACGAAATTAATAATAATAATAACGATAATAACGATAATAATAAGGCAAATAATAACGATAATAACGATAATAACGATTATAATAGTAACAATAATAACAATAATAATGGTAATAACGATAATAACATCATTAATAATTTTAATAAAAATGATGATAACGATAATAACGATACTAATAAGAACAATAATATCGATAATAACGATAATAGTAATGGTAATAATGACATTAATAACGATAATAACGATAATAAGCAAAATAATAATTATTAAAATAAAATAATAACGATAAAAACGATAATAACGATTACAATAATTACATTAATAATGATAATATAGAAAAAAACGATAATAATAATTACAATAAGAATAATAAATACGGTAATAGCGATAATAAAGATGAAAAAACAATAACAATAATAATAATAATAACGATAATGTAGATAATAATTATATTACGGCAATAATAATACTAACGATATTAATGATAATAATGATAATAATAATAACAATAATGGATGTAATAACGATATTTATAATAACAATAATAAAAATTATAAAGACAATAACGATGATAATAATAACATTAATAATGATAATAATGGTAAGAACGATAAGAATAATAACAATAACTACGATAAAAACGACAATAAAGATAATAATAATAATAACACAAACAACCATGATAACGATAATAACGATGAAAACGATAATAATAAATACAATAATAACGATAAGAATAATAACGATAATAACGATGATAACGATAATAATTATAACGATATTAACGACAATAAGAATAATAATAATAACAATAATAAGGATAATAACGATAATATCGATATTAACGATATAATGATAATAACGATAATAATAACACTAATGAGAATAACGATAATAGTAATAATAATAATATCGACTATAACGATAAGAACGATAGCGACGATAATAATTATAATAAAAATAATACCGCTAATAACGATAACAATGTTAATAACGATAATAATGTTATTAATAATTTATATAATAGTGCTAATAATCATATTTAGGATGATAATAATATCATTATTAACGACAATAACGATAATAACGATAATAACGTTAATAACGTTAATGACGAAAACAATAATAATGATAATAACGATAACAACGATAATAATAATAAAAATAATAAGATAATAACGATAATTATTATAATGACGATATTAATAATAACAATAATAACCATAATAACGAAAATAACGATTACAAAAATTATAATTATATCGATAATAACGAAAATAACGATAACAATAGTTACAATAATAATGGTAATAATAATAATAACGATAATAATTATAACAATAATAACGGCCATAACAATAATTATAAAAATAATAACAATTATATCGATAATAACAATATTAACACAAATATTAATAATAACAATAATAACGATAATAACGATTAATACAATAAATATAATAATAATAATAACAGTAATAAGAATAATAATGACAAGTACCATAATAACTATAACAAAAATAATAATAATAGCAGTATTACCGATAATAACAAAAATAACGAATATAGCGATAGTAATATTAATAATAACAACAATAATAACGGTCATAACGATAATAATAAGCACAATAATAACGATAATAACGATAATAAAGATGATAATAATAAAAATAATAATAGTAAGTATAATAACGATTATGACTATTACAATAATAACGATAATAACGTAAATAACGATATCAATAATAATAATAATAAAAATAAAATAATAAAGATAATAACGATAACATATATAATAATATATTACAAGAATAATAACGATAAAAACGATAATAATAATAACAATAATAACGATAGCAACGAAAATAACGATAATAACGATATTATCGATGATAATAATAACATTAATAACGATTATGAAAATAATAACGTCAATAACGGTAATAATAACAATAATAATAACGATTATAATGGATATAACGATAATTACGATATTAAAAATAATAATAGTAACGAGAATAACATCAATAATATAATAATAACAATAATAATGAAAAACGATAATATCGATATAAACGATAATAATGATAACAATAATAACAATATTAAGGACAATAAAGGTAACAATAATAACAGCAATTAAACGATAATATCGATAATAATAATAAATATAACAATAATGGCGATAATAACTATAATAACGATCATAGTAATAAAAACAATAATATCGAAAATAACGATAATAATATTATTAATAATAAAATGAGAACGATTATAATGCTTATAACGATAATATTAATAATAATAATAACTATAATAACGAAAAAATGATAGTAATAATAATAATAACAATAACAGCTGTAATAACTATAATAAGGATAATAGTAATAATCACAATAATAACGATAATAACGATAACCATAATAACTATAATTACGATAATAACGATATTAATAAAAACTTTAATAACGATAATAACGATAATGATAATAATAATAATCATAATATCGATAAGATCGATAATAATAATTCTAATAATCAAATAATAACCATAATAACGATTATAACAGTAATATATTTAACAATAATAACGACATAACGATGATAACGATAATATCGATAATTATGATGACAATAGTAATAATAATAACGATACTGACGATAATAATAACGATAACAACGATAATAATAATAAAAATAGTAACGATAATAATAGTAACAATAGTAACTATAATAAAGATAATAACGATAATAGTAATAAGAGCAATATAGATATTAACGATAATGACGATAATAATAATAAAAATAATCAATATAATATACATAATAAAGATAATAACGATTATAAGAATAATAATAATATTAATGATTATAACGATAATAGAAGTATTAATAATAACAATAATAACGTTAATAATGAAATAACGATGATAAAAATTACATTACAAACGATAAAAACGATAATAATATTAACAATAATAAAGACAATAATGATAATGACTATCATGACGATATCAATAATAAGAATAATATCGATAATAACGATAATAACGGTTTATAATAAACACATTAGAAACGATAATAACGATAATAATAATAATAATAACAATAAAGAAGAAAAAACGATAATAATAATAACAATAAAATAGATAATAACGATAATAACGATGATAATGATGACATAAATTACAAAAATAACGATAATTACTAGAATTTTAATAATTATAAAAGCAATATTTATGATAAAAACTATAATAACGATAACAATAATAACACTAATAACGATAAAAGCAATAATAACGATAATGAGAATAATAACTATAAAACCGAAGTTGACGATAATAACGATAATAACGATAACGATAATATCGATAATAACAAATAAATAATAATATTAATAACATTAATAATAATAATAATGGTAATAATGATAAAAATGATAATAATATTAACAATAATAACGGTAATAACGATAATAATAATAATAATAATAAAGATAATAGCAATAATATCGATAATAATATTAATAATAAGAATAAAATATTAACAATAATAACGATTATAACGATAATAACGTAATAACGATAATAACGAAAGTAGTTTTAATAATAATAACAATAATATCAATAATAACGGTAATAACGATAATAACGATAATAATAATAACTACAATAGAGGAAATAAAGATAATAATAATAGTATTAATACCATAATAACGATAGTATCGGTAATAATAATAATAATAATAGAATAATAACGATAACTATTTTAACGATAATAATAATAACAATAATAACGATAATAACGATAATATCGATAATAATAATAATAATAAAATGATAAGGATAATAACAATAATAACGATATTAACATAATAACGATAATTACGAAAATAATAATAATAATGTTAGTAACGATAATAGTAATAATAATATTAACACTAATAATAACGATAATAACGACAATATCCTTAATAACGGTAATAATGTTATTAATAATTTCAATAATAATGATGATATCGATATTGAATATGATAGTAATTTCATGAATACCGTGAATGACCGTAATAAAGATAATAACGTAAATAGCGATAATAACGAAAATAATAATAACGGTGATAACGATAATAAAGATAACAATATTAATGATATTAAAATAATAATGATAAAAACTATAATAACGATAATAACATTAACAGAAATAAATATTATAACGACAATAACTATAATGACGACTTCAATAATAATAATAATAATAACAATAACAATAATAACGGTAATAACGATATTATCGATGGTAATAATAATATTAATAACGATAATAACGGTAATAACGATTAGAGTAATTTCACTAATAACGAGAATAACGATAATAACGATAATATTACTAATCAATATAATAATAACAATAATATCGTTATTAACAATAATAGTAATAATTAAAATAATAGTAATAACGAGAATAATAATAACAATAAAAATATTAATAATAAGAATAATATTAAACACAAAAATAATAAAAATAACGATAACATCGGAAACATATATAATAACAATAATAACTATATTACGATAATAACTATAAAAACGATTACAATAATAAAAACTGTAATAACGAAAATAACGCAAAATAATAATTATAATAATAATAGTAACAATGATAATGAAATTAACGATAATAACGACAAAAAATAATAATAACAATAATAATGATAATAACGATCATAACGATTGTGATAATAATAAAAATAATAAAGATAATAACGATAAGAACGAAACTTACAATAACATTAATAACGATAATAAATGATATTAACAATAAGAACGATAATAATAATAACAATAATAACGATAATAACAATAATTACGATAATAATAATAACAATATTAACGATAATAACGATAATAATATTAAATACAATAATAAAAATAATAATAATATTACCGATATCAGCAACAACAAAAATAATAAAAACAATTTTAACAATAATCACGATCATTACAGTTATAATAATAATAACAATAATAACGATAATAACGATAAAAACGAAATAATATTATTATAACATTAATAAGGATAATAATGATAATAACGATCAGAACAACAATAAAAATAATAATAAGGATAATAAGGATGATAACGATCAAAACGGTTATAATAATAATAACAATATTAACGGTTATAACGATAATAACGATAAGAATAATAATAATAATAATAACAATAATGACAAAAATAACGATAATAACAATAATAAATATAATTACATTCAAACGATATTAACGATAATAACAATAAAAACAATAATAATAATGATAACGATAAAACGTAAATAACGATAAAATAATAATAACAACTATAACGATAATAATGATAATAACGATAATAACAATAATAAAAATAATAATAACGATAATAACGATAATAATGTTCATATTGGATATATAAATAAAAATAATTACAATAAATACGATAATAATGATAACGATAATAACGATAATAACAATAAAAGAGTTAATAATAATAATAACGATAGAAACTAAAATGAATACAATAAGAATAATAACGATATTAACGATAATACCAATAAAAACGATAATAATAGTAATATCGATCATAACGGTTATAATAATAATGACAATAATTAAGATAATAGAGATAATAACGATAACTATAATAACCATAATAACGATAATAACGATATTACCGATAATGTTAAGAATAATAACAATAATAACAAAAATAACGATAATGACGATAATAACGATAATAGTAATTACCACAAATAAAGATAATAACGATAATAACGATAATAAAGATAAAAATATTAACAATTATAACGATAATAACGATAATAACAACAAAAACGATAAAAATAATAATAACGATAATAACGATAATAACGATAAAAATGGTTATAATAATAACAATAATAATAATAAAAACGATAATAATAATAACAATAATAACGATAATAACCGTCATAACGGTTATAGTAATAATAACAATAATTAAGATAGTAACCATAATGACGGTAATAATAATAAAAATAATAACGGTAATAACTATAATAATAAAACTACCAAAAATAATAACGATATTATCGATAATAATGATAATAACGATAATTAGAATAACAATAGTAACGATAATAACGATATTAAAGATAATAATGTTAATAATAATAACAATAATAACAAAAATAACGATAATAAAGATAATAATAATAACAATAATAACAATAATAACGATGATATTATTAATAATAATAATAACGATAAAAACGATAATAACGGTATTATATCAAAATATAACGGTATTATAGTATAATATAATAATAATAATAACGATAATTACGATAATAACAATATAGAAGTTAATAATAATAATATCGAAATAAACGATAAAAATAGTAATAATAAGAAAAATAATAACAAGAATAGCGCATATAACGATAATAACGATAATCAAGATAAAACGGATAATAATAATAACATTAATGTTGATAATGACGAAAATAAAATTAATAATAATAATGACGATAAAAACGATGAAAACGTTAATAAATATAATAACAATAATAATGATAATAACAATATTAACAAAAAGAAAGGTAATAATAATAATAAGAATAATAACGATAAAAACAAAATTAATAATAATATCAATAAGAACGATAACAACGATAATAACGATAATTAAGATAATAACGATTATAATAATAATAACAATAATACCTATAATAACGATAATAAACAAAATTACAGTAACATTAATATTGTTTATAAAGATAATAACGATAATAATAATAACAAAAATAATGCTAATAAGGGTAATAATGATAATAATAATAATAATAACAATAATAACGATAATAAGTATAATAACAGTAATGATAATAATTATAATCATATCAAAAATTTTGATTAAAACGGTTATAATGATAAAAACGATAATAACTATGATAAATGTATTAACGATAATAATAATAAAAAAAATAACGATAATAACAATATTAACAATAATATCAATATTAATAATAATAACAATAATAACTATAATAATGATAATAACGATAATAACGATAATAATAATAATAATAATGTTGATGATTATGACAATAATAATGGTAATAATAATTAGATTAAAAACAATAATAACAATAACAACGATAAAAATAATAACAATAATAACGATAATAATATTAATAGCAATAATAACGATAATAACGATAGTAACGATAATAATAAGAAAATAATAACGATAATAACCATAATAACTTTAATAGCGATAATTATAATAACAATAACAACGATAATAACAATTATAACAATAAAAACGATAATAATAATAATATCGATAGTAACGATAATGACAATAATATTAATAACAATAAGAACGATAATATCGATAATAGCTGTAAAAACAGTAATATCGAAGATAACAATAATAATAACGATATTATTAATAATAATCAATATTAATAATAACCATATAATCGATTATAAGGTTAATAAAGAAAATAATAACGGTAATAATACTAAGAACGATTGTAACGAGTATAATTATCTTAAGGATAAAAAAGATAATATCAATAATAACGATTATAACGATGATAATAATAATAATATTAATATTTATATTAAAGCAATAACAATAATAATAAAAATAATAACGATAATAACGACAATAACGATAATAACGGTGATAACTATAATAAGGATTATAACGATAATAACGGTAATATCGATAGTAACGATAATAACAATAACAATAGCGATAATAACAACAGTAACGTTAATACTATTAATAATGATAATAATAATAATTACGTTAATAACAATAAATTGATAATATTGATAATTAACTGTAATAATAATGATACTAATAATAGTAATAATAGTAATAATTATCGTATCGATAATATCGATAGCGATATTTATAACGATAATAACGATAATATCGATTATAACGCTTATAACGGAAATAACAATAATAACGATAAGTGCGATAATAAAGTATATAACGATAATAATATTAATAATATCAATTATAATTATATTACTAATATTTACGATAATAATCATAATAACAACAATAAATTTCATAACGTTAATAATAATTAAAATAAGGATCATAATAATAACAATAATAATAAAAATAAAGAATAAAAACGATAATAACAATTGTAACGTATTAGTGATAATAATAAGGATAATATTATTATTAATAATAATAGCGATGATGAAAATGAAAATAATTATAACGATAATAAATATAGTAAAGATAATAACGATTATAATAATATCGATAAAAACGATAATATGGATTATTTTAATAAAAACGATAATAACGATAATAACAATAATAACGAATATAACACTTAAAACGGTAATAACAAAAATAATGATAATAAATATAATAATAATAATAATAATAATAATATTAATTATAATAATAATAATAACGATAAAACAGTAATAATAAAAATCATGATAATTGCGATAATAACTATAATAATAATTATTATATTAATAATAGTAATAGTAATAATAATAACGATAAAAACTGTCAAAATAGAAATAACGATAACTGCAATAATAATGTTAATAACTATAATAACGATAGTAACGATAATATCGATAATAACGATAATAACGATAGTAATGGTAATAAAGTTAATAAGGATAATATGAACGATAATAATAATTATAACGATAAAAACGAAAATAACGATAATAATAACGATAATAACGATAATAATTACAATAACAATAATAGTGACAACAATGATAATAACATTATTAACGATAATAATAACGATAATAATAATAATTATAACGATTATAAAGGTTATAACTATGTTAAGGATAATAACTATCATATCAATAGATACGATAATAACTATTATAATAATAATATTAATATTTCTCCTTTCTTTTCTTTTTTTTTGATGGTCTGAGAATGCCGATCTTTACAAACTATCGCACGACCCCTCCAATTAGAGGAGCACTTCACCATTTGGGTCCCCCATTAATGTCCCTGGAGTGTCTGGCTCGCCGTTGGAATAGGCACTACCGACTAAACTTATATCCATCCTAATGGCATAGTGAAACTATCCCGGCAGCGCTATGGGCCATTACTTCGAAATGGCGCTACTAAATGAGGTCCCTTTACGGGATTCTCCATTCGGCTCCATGGGTCACGAGACTCGTGCAAAATTAGGGTCAAGTCTATTGGCCGCCCATCTCCTTTTTTCTGCACACGATGGCCCTGACTTACCAGGCAACCTTGTTCCATTCCTACTGACCTCGGAGCAATTCCTTGACTACGTTGTCTGGCGAGATGTCTCCGAGGTCCTGCTTCAATGCAGTTGATCGGCGCACTACCGGGTACACCTGAAGAACGTGTGGTGGGCGTCGTCATTGGTCGACCCCCCATAGGGACAGTTGCCGTCTCCTACCTTCCTCATTTTTGTAAGGTAGGAGCAGAATAGGACATACCCTGACAAGAATTGGATGAGATAGAAGTAGACTTCTCCCGCCTCCCGGTTTAGCCAGTTGTCTAGTTGACTGATGAAACGGGCAATCCATCTGCCCCTAGGTTCTTGTTCTCATCTGCATTGCCAGGCCTCGATGCTGCTAGACCTAGCGATCCTTGATGCCTCCACCTTCCCCAGAACGGGCTTCTGCTGGTGGATGAATTGTCTCTCTTTGGCTAGTAGATCGATCGGGATTACCCCCGGTCCCAGTATGGAGCCCTTGGCTGCCCCCGATGTCCATCCCAATCTTTTCGGAACATCGCCTCTATTGAATTATAGGAAGCGCTAGTTCAGGTAGTCCCCGAGTATTCGGAGTAGATTCTCCGGGAGTAGGTACAACTGCAATTACGTTCGAGCGCTTCACTTGCCAAGTCCCACCTGATGAAGTTGAAGGCATTTCGCACGTCTATGGTAGTCAGCAGATACAAATGGCGAGATAAATTATTTCCGCGCTCCGTCATATTAGCGGCCGTGACAACTTACTGGACTGCGTGTATAGTGGAGAGGCCAGATCGAAATCCTTATTGACGGACAGCGCGATCGCCCTCTGCCCTCACGGCAGGTGTGGCCTAAACAGTTTCTCCAGGAGCTTGTCAGTCGTGTCGAGCATATATAAAGGCCTGTATGACGAAACGACATCTGCTGGGTCCTTGCCCTTATTTATGAGTACAAATCTCGTTTTCTTCCACGGGGCGGGAAAAATGCTCTCCCTTAGGCACATGTTAAGCAAGAGCTGACTCTGCGTGTCAGCTTTCATTATTTCCGCTGGAAAGCCGTCTGGTCCTGGAGCTTTCTTGTTCCGCATAGAAGATGCGGCCCTGAGGAGCTCTCACACCGTAAACTGTGGCGCTTCGGGGCTGCCATTCGCAGACGGGCCAAACTCTTAATTCGGCTGTGAGGGGAATAGGGTATCAACTATGTTTTCCAACGTCCTCGCGTCCTGAGAGATTCCTTGCTTGTGTGTCCCCAGCTTGCGAGTGACGATCTGATATCCAAATTCCCACCGATTCTGGTCGATATCCATGCACAGCTCCTTCCAGCACCGTCGTTGAATGGCTTTGAAGATCCTCTTCAGTAACATGTTGGCCGCTTTATACTCTTCGCTCAAGTGAGCAGCGTCGAGTTCGCGGCTCTACGTTCATTGTGCTAACCGGCGATGCCTTATGTTCTTCTTGCTAAGAACTGTGATCTCGTTCGTCCAACAGTATGCAGGACGACGCTTCCGGTTCGTGTTATATCCTATTATCGCGCAAGCCTTTTGGATGAGATGCATAGTTGCTGCAGTAATACTCCTGGATTGCGCATGTGGCGATAGACTCGCGGAAGCAATTTGAAGGGACCTCCATCCTTCATTTAAGACCGAAGACAGCCTCTCTCGATCCATTTTTGCAATGATCTACCGGGGGGTCTTACTGGAATTGTCACGGCTGGCCTCCTATCGTGTACATCGAAGAGGATGTACTGATGGTCGCTCACGGTATAGTCCTCAATTACCCGCCAGCCTGCGACTCTTGCCACAAGTTGTTCGTTGGCTAGAGAGACGTCCAGGATCGTCTCTCTGTAGCCAGGTCTTCAACAAGGTTGACGTCGAGCCTGTGTTGAGTACTGATAGCTGTAGTCTCGGCACCACCTCCATGATTCACCTTCCTCTGCAGTCCGGTCTGAACTCCCCCCATTTGAGAGCTTTGGCGCTTAAGTCTCTAGCCATAATGAGATCACCATGCATTTCCCGTAGCGCGTTTTCGAGATCGTCCAGTTTGTTCTGGAAGTCCTCTGTCCGGTCATACGGGGTGAGATATACGCTGTCATAAGTCATCAAGTTATGTTTCACCCAAATGTAACCGCGTCCGTAATCCTGATCCGACACATTTATTTGTCGGGTGTCTGAGATCCAGACAGCCGCGGTGCCCAATTCGTCGGCGTACCATCCAGCTCCTATTATATTCTGGTACTGTTCGCTGATCAGAACAACATCCGCTTATTTCTGAAAGCAGATCTGGATTAGGAGGTGGGACAGAGTTGGGTTAGGTGTTGGAATAATAGTGACAATAATTACGATATTAATAATAATAATAATATCGATAATAATAATAATTACGATATAAAAGATAGTAACGATGATAACGATATTAATAACGATTATTATAATAGTAACGATAACAGTAAAAATAATAACAATATTATTAATAATAATAATAATACTGATAATGAAAAAAAATAAGGATATAAACGTATATAACGATAATAACGGCAATAATAACGACAATGATAATAGTAACGAAAATAACGGTAGCAACGATAAAAATTACGATAATAATGATTATAGCGATTATATCGTTAATAACGATAATAATAACGATAATAAGGATAACGATAAAAACATTAATTAAGTTGATAATTACGATAATAGTAGTAGTAACAATAACAGCGACAATAATAACGATAATAATAGTAATGTAGTTAATAACTCTGGATTGAAACGATATATATATTCTAGCAGTACATGAGACTAGATTTTTGGATAAAAATGTGACAGAAACTAAAGAATATAAAATCTTTGAAGGTATTCATGCGATTAAAATTATGATAGGATTGCCAAACTTGGTAACAGACATATATATCTGTAAATGAGTATTATACTTTGTAACAGAATTCAAATCCCGCTCAGAAAGGATGTCTCTTTAGACGATGAAATGCAAAAGTAAATTATACATTTTTATTAATTGTCATGCACCAATAAATAAAGACAACAAGAAGAACCCAAATAAAGTAGAGGAATTCTGGGACATCCTGGACGATGAAATGTCTAAAATTCCAAAGTCAAATGTAGTGATATTACTTGGAGAATTCAATGCCCAAATAGGAAGGGAGAGAATTCAAAGAACAATAGTGGGAGAATATGCTGCACACCAAAGAATAAATAGAAATGGGATGAGATTGATTACTATTTGTAAAAACTTTCAATTGAAGGTAATATTGACTTTCTTCAGGAAATTGCCAAAAAGAGCTAAAACATATATTTCTCCAAATCCATGTTCCAAGGTGAATTTCAAATAGATCATGTAGCTATATCCAAAGAAACATGACGGAAATTATGTGTGTCAAGGTAGTAAGAAGGTGAGAATTTGAATCTGATTACTTTTTGTCTAAAATCAAAATCAAATTCTTACCCAACAGAAATCACAGAAGAGGGGAAATAATAAATAAGTACAATACAAATAGACTCCAAATTACACAAGAAACTTTGGAAACATTTTAGGAAGAAATAAAAGTAACTCATCATGGGAAGTGGCAAGATTTATTAAAAGAAATAACGAACGCAGCCCAGAAAATATTTGAACTAGCCAAGCATAGAAAAAAACCTTGGTGGAACTAAATATGTGAAAATGCATTACAGGATAGAATAAAACAATGGAAAAAGTGGAAATACTCGGGGAAGACTGAACACCATGATCTATTCAAACAACGAAAGAAAGACGCTGCTAGAATAATAAGGGGAGTTAAAAAATCTTTCGAAAAATCACATCTTATCGACATGCAAAACAACTTTTTTAAAAATAATTCATGAAATTTCAATCAGACATTTAAGACTCAATTAAAGGGGTATCAAGCGTCTAGCATATGCTTCAAAGATGAAATTTGTAAATATGGCCTAAGCATTGCGGAATACTGTGAAATATTTGCGAAACACTTTGACCAACTTTTAAACTGCCCTAAACCAAAACATGAATTTGAATTCTCAGAAACAACTGAAAATCTGGTAGAAGATATACCACCCAAAGGTGAAGAAATTAAGGAAGCAATTAACAATCTAAAAAATAATAATGCTAGTGAAGAAGACTCTATAATAGCTGAACTTTTGAAATGTTCTCAATTAAAAGTCATTGAAGAAATGCAGTTAATCTTTGAAGATATTTGGAGAACCGAGAGGTTTCCAGAAGAGAGTAAAGTAACTCTAATTCATCCATTACATAAAAAGGGGACAGACAGAATGAAGATAATTATAGAGGCATTTCTCTTCTGCAAACTGCATACAAGGTGATCTCAAAAATATTGCTGAATAGAATATAATCAACACTTGACAAGCAACGGGGAGAGTAGCAAGCTGGATTTCGAAAAGATAGATCTTCTTCAGAACAAACTTTTAACTAACAATTCATAATTCGCCGTAGGATACTGAATTCAAAAGACATAGTAATAACTTTTATAGATTTTTAAAAGGCATTTGACTCGGTTGGTAAAGAAAACATAGATAAAATAATACGTGAATTTGGAGTTAATAATAAATTGGCCAACTTAATACGTGAAACACTAATTGACACGATATCAAAAGTAAAATTTATGGATGATATATCTATACCTATTGAGGTAAATATAGGTGTAAGGCAAGATGATGATTATTCACCTCTTCTATTCAACTGAGTTCTAGGAAAAATTGTCAGAATTTGGAAGGTAAAACTAAAAGAACAAAACGTTTCGCCTGTTAATTTGGGAAGAAAGAACTAAGGCATTGAAATAAGTTGCCTAGAATTTGCAGACGATTTTGCTATAATGTCAGACAACCTAAAAAGTGCAACAACACAAATCAATCTCTTGGAAGAAATAGCAGACAAAGCAGGTTTGAAATGCTTAGTACTAAATTATAGATTAGATGAACTAGATGTACCAGAAAGGAGAATCATGAGGATAATTTTAGGTCCAGTGAAAACAACAAAAGTATGGAAATTAAATAAATTAAATAAAACAAATTAAAAAAAGGACACTAGTGTACCTTTAGAAGAAAAAGGCAACAACCAGTCGGATTCAAGAGGTAAAGAAAGATCTAGATAGATATAATATAAGTGAGGAAGAAACTATAGACACAGAGATTCTTAGAAAGAGGGTATTAAGAATGGAATAATTCCAAGGTAGATGGGTGGAGAAACCTGGTGCAAAGTGGTCTGAGAACAGAGAAAAGAGCACAGTGGAAAGATGAAGGAATATTGGAGGGATGGAAAAAGAAAACAGCTAAGTATGAAGATTTGAAATTGGTATGGGGTCCCCAGCAGGCCTCATCGAAAAAACAAGAATAGAAATATAATAATAATAATAACTATAATAACGACCATAATAATATTAACAATAATAACGATAAAAACAATAATAACGATAATAACGATAATAACGTTAATAACGATAATAACGATAATAACGATAAAAACGATAATAATGTTAATAACGATAGTAATAATTGTAACGAAAATAACATTAATAACAATAATAATAACAATAATATAAATAATAACGGTAATAACAGTAATAAAAATAATAATAAAAATAATAAGAATAACGATAATATCGATAATTACGGTAATAACTGTAATGACGATAAAACGATAAAAACGATAAAACGATTACAATTATAGTAACATTGATAATGATAATAATAAAGATAGAAGTAATAAAAACGCTAACGACGATAATGATAATATAGATAACGATAATGTTAATATCGATAATAATATCGATTATAACGATAATAACGGTAATAATAACGATAATGATAGTAATAATAATAATGATAATGATGAAGATAATAACAATAATTACAATAATAATAATAAATATGATAATAACGATAATAACGATCATATCAATAATAATGATAATAATAATAATAAAGATAATAACGATAATAACGGTAATAACGTTAATAACGATTATAATGATAATAACGATAATAACGCTAATAACGATAATAATATCATAATAATAATAATTACTATAATGAAAATAATTACTATATTAATATCGGTATTAGTAATAATAATAATAATAATAATAACAATAATAACAATATTAACTGTTATAATGATAATAACGACAATAACATTAAAGGCGATAATATTAACGATAATAACGAAAATAATCTTAATAATACCGATAATAATGAGTTGTTCGTAACGTAATTTCGTTTTTTTTAATGAAAATAAAATACAATTTTCCTATAATGAACAAATATTTTATTAAATTATTTATTGGCCATTCTGGTCCATTACGATTTGCCATCTTTCTGGTAGTAGAATTATTTGACGATCATAAAATTATTGGTGTTTCCTGACAAAAAACCGAACGAGGTGATATTTGACCAACTCATTTGAAGTGAAGGTTTTACCGTCTAAAAAATTTTGCAGTGACCGTAACAAATAATAATCCGAAGATTCCAATTCTGGATAATATGGTGCGTCTGGCATTCTAGCCCATTCAAGCTGTAAAAGCTTTTGGCGATAGATCAATCTTGAATTAGGTCTCGCATTATGTTGTTGGAACACTACACCTATTCTGTTGATTAATTCTGGCCTTTTATGTTGAAATGCATCAGCCGGTTCGTCCAGCTGATGACAGTTGACTTCCGAATTAATTGTTGTGTTATCCGGTAAAATCTCGAAAATAAGATTCCTTTAAAATCCCACCAAACAGATAGCATCATCTTTTTTTGATGGATATTTTGGAAACTTTTGGAAATGCTTTGATCCGGCACATCTTTTTTGCTCCACGATTTCTTACGTTTGACATTGCTATGTACAACCAATTTTTCGCCTCCAGTAATGTTACGCTTCAAAAATGGATTCTAGAGCTCGAGGAGAACCACTCCCGTTCTGGTCTGCCGGACCGAACTAACGTCTACCCCTTCAGCGCTGATCTTGATGCGCTGGTGGATAGCACCGACTACGTCTGCGTAGATTTTACTCTTGCGTAGGTTTCAAGTGGCTTCGTTCTCCTTCTCAGCCTGCCCTTCGATTTGCTCGGCTTTTTTTCTCCTGCGGTGGGGGTTTTGTCGCCTTCTGCGAGGGTTTTTCATTATTTTTTTCTTCTTGACGACCTCCGTCCACTTAGTGAACGCTTATGAAGCTTTCTACAGGGAACTGCGGCGGGATTGTAGCTACTCTCTTTTCTGTGCTAACATCTGGTATAGAGTTGGCCCGTGGCCGTTGAAAGACATGGAAGAGGATCCTCGCTCCCTCATTGACATATGCTCGAGGTTTATACATAAACTCGAGGTAGTCAATGATCTCCTCCAATTCCGGGAACCCTTGCTTGATCGCATTATATACGCTGGGCTGTCTATTCACAGACGCACTCATATTGGCAAGGAAGACCCTCGCATGCCCGAGTTTCTCTCTCTCTCTCTATCTTGTATTGTCCCTTTCGAAGGCTGAGAACCTCCGTTATTGATGCTTTGAGCAGCGATGTCACTTCCAATTGATACTGGATTGTTTTTAATTTCTTGTTATTGAATTTGATTTTTAATTTGATTCTCCATAGCTTGCTTGATACTCCAGAGTGCCAGGCCGCCTCTGAACGCCGTGTCTCAGGATGAGGGGGGGTGATAACCTTCACAACTACTACCACTGTTGCGAGAGCATTTGGCTATAAGGGCGGGAATGAAGTATCCGCCATTGCCGTTCACATACTTCCTTCATCGACATCCTGAAACTCCCCTGGGTGCGATGCGTTGTCGCCGAGAGTTTCCACGATAACTGTGCTTTACGAATCATCCAGCACATCTCGTTCGGGCAGCGTCAACGTACCCGCTAGACCTCGTGGCCTTGCCGTATCCCTGGCATGGAGCTCTTACAGGGAACTGACAGCCGTGCCATATGAGCCCTGGTTATAATTTTTTTGGGCAGATTGTACTCTGCGTAACTCAGGTCCCCACGGCGATATTCGTCGAAAGAAAAGAAATGCTCAAATCCTCCCCTCGGGGAAATAATAAAATTAATATTACTATTTTATTATTAAACTAAATTAGACAAGTTCTATTAGCATAACCACGAACTCGTTCGCGTTCCTCCAAATAAATCATTGAATATATAAAACCAGTTGAAGAGTGTCGCGTGATTTTATTTCCTGCAGATCGAACCGCCTCTGGCGCGATGATGTTAAGTATTTCATAAACTGCGGACGATATAATGATAAGTACAGCCGTGAGTAGTGTAGAACACGCTAATTGCGTATGCTATGTCTGCCAATAAGGGCGACACTTGTTCGCCAGAGGTTCGAAAAATTAGCTATAGTTCATGCCACTACCACGTAGATCATGGTCAACTCTACAAACCAACAACAAAGGGCGGCGCATTATTAGTTGCAGTAGTATGTGCAAATTGCGGAGACGACGGAGTGGCCATTGTAATCTAGAATGGATAGTGCTGCATGAGTCCTCGGTGGACAGTCGAGTCTGCCGTCCAGCCATAGAATATAGGTCGCAAAAGTAACACTAATTAGAAGGCAACACAGGCAACATCCGGAATGGAGTCCTTAGCCACGACAATAAAACCGAACAAATTTTCACAAATAATTCGATAGATTTCGATCTTTAGTCATGAATATTTTCGTAATTAATATTGATAAAAATGATAATAACGATAATAACAATAATAATATTAACAATAATGACGACAAAAGCGATAATAACAATAATAACGATATTAATAATGGCATCGATAATAGCGAAAATAATAAAGATAATAATAATAAGAATAATAATAAGAGTAATGATAGTATTAATGACAATAACGGTAATAATAAAAACAACGATAATAAGGAAAATAATAATAATAACGATAATAATGATCATAACGAAAATGACGTTAATAACGAAAATAATAACGATAATAATAATAACAATATTAATAATTGTAATAGACATAATAACGCATATACAGAAAATAACGATAATAGGAGAAATAATTATAATAGTAACCATAATAACACTAATAACTATAATAATAATAATAATATATAATAATAATTATAATAACAACGATAATAAGGATAATAATAATAATAACCATAATAACGGTAGTAACGATTATAACGATAATTACAATAATAACGATAATGATGATAATAATGTTTGTAATAATAAAAATAAAAACAATAATAATAGTAATAATAATTATAATAAAAATAAAAACGATAATAACGACAATAACGTTACTACGGATAATAAGGATAATACCGATAATAACAGTAATAACGAAAATATCGATAATAATGAACATAACGATAATAACAGCCATAACGATAATGAAAACGATAAAAATAATAATAACGGAACTAATAATAATATTATAATAATATTAATCATGATAATAAAAATTATAACGGTAATAACGATACTTACGATAGTAATAAATATAATAATAATTATAATAACTATAATAATATTAAATATAATGAGGATAAAAATAATAATAACCAAACTAACTATGGAAACAATAAAAAGGTTTATAATGAAAATAACAATAAGGACGACAATAACTAACGATAATAATACGTATAATAGTAAGGATAATAACAACTATAATAGCGATAATAAAGATAATAAAGTTTATAATAATAATTATAATAATAATAAAAATTATACCGATAAAAACGATAATAAGGGAAATATTGATAACAACGATAATAACGACAATAACGATAATAATATTAATATAATGACAATAATAATAACGACTATAATAGTAATGTAAATAATAATAAAGATAATAGCAATAATAAAAACAATGACAACAATAACATTAATAACGATAATAACAATAATAAGAATAATAAAGATGATAACTAATATAAAGATAATAACGATAATAACGATAATAACGATAATAACGATTATAACGACAATAACGTATATAATTACAATAACGTTAGTAGTGGCGACAACAACAACAATAACGAAAATAACGGAAATAACGATAATAACGATAATATTAATAATAACCAAAATATCGTTGGAAATAGAAATAATAATACTAATAATAAAGACAATAACGATAATTATAATAATAATAATAATAATAACGTTAATAACTATAATAACAATTATTAGGATAATAAATTTGATAACGATCATAACGATAAAAAAGATAATAACGGTAATAAAAATTAGAATAATAATAATTATTATAATAAAAATAATAATAACGATATTGAGGATAACAAAGTTAATAACGATAATAGCGTTAATAACTACCTTAATAATAGTAACGATAATAACAGCAATACTAACGATAATAGTAATAATAACTAAAGAACTTCAAGCGATCATAACGATAATGATGGCAATAACGTTAATAACGATCTTAATAGAGATAATAATAATAAGAACGATAAAAATGATAATAATAATAAAGATAATAACGATAATAACGATAATAACGATGATAATGATAATAACGATTATGAATACAATAACGCTAACAACGATATTAATATCGACAATATCAAAAGAACGATAATAATGATAATAATAATAATGACGGTAATTACGATAATAACTATAATAACGATAATAACGTTATTAACAATAATAACGATATTAATAATTACAATAAAAACGTTAATAACGATAATAACGAAAATAACGATAATAACAATATTTATAATGGAATAATAACGATAAAAGCAACAATAATAATAATAATAATAATAATAATAATAATAATAATAATAATATTAATAATAGTAATATTATAACGTAATAACGATAATAACGATAATAATAATAACAATAAAAACTATACACACGAAAATAACAGTAATAACGATAACAACTATAATCATAATAACTACAATAACCATAATATAGATAATAACGATATTAATAATAACAATTATAAAGATTATATCGATAATAACGATGATAATAATGACATTAACAAAGATAATAACGATAATAACGATAATAACAAAAAGTATAATAAAATAGTAACCATAAAAACTAAAATAACGATAATAATAATTACACTAATAACGATAATAGCGATTATAACGATAATAACGAATTTAATAATAACAATACTAAAGAAAATATCGATAATAATATAAATAATAATAACGATAATAACAGAAATGATGATCATAATATTAATAACAATAATAACGATATTATCGATAATATAGATAATAATAGTAATAAAAATAAACACGATAATAACGGTAATGATTATAATAATAATAACAATAATAACGATAATAACGATAATAAAAAAAATAGCGATAATAATAATAAGAACGATAAAAACGATAATAATGATACTAACGGTAATAATAATAATAACAACAATAATAACAATAATATTGATAATAATAATATTAATAATAAAATAATAACGATGGTATCTATTATAACGATAATAATAATGACAATAATAACGATAATAACGAAAATAACAATAATAACAATAAAAATTATAACAATAATAACGATAATGACGAAATTAATAATAACAATAACAAAGATATTAGAAACAACAATAATAATGATAATAACGATAATAATGATAATATCGATAATAATAGTAATAGTAATAAAATAATAACGATAATAAGGATTATGAAGATAATATTAATAACAATCATAACGATAATAACGATAGTAACGAAAAAGCGGTAATAACGATAATATAACACTAATAATAATAACTATAATAGTAATAAAAATAATAATAAATATAAAGATAATATTGATTATGACGATATTAATAGTAATAACAATAATAACGATAATAAAAATAATTAAATTAATATGGAGAATAGATATATTAACGAAAATAACGATTATAATAAGTACATTAATTACGATAATAACGATAATAACGATAATAATAATATTAGTAACGTTAATAAAGGTAATAACGATAATAACGATATTAATAAAAATAATATCTACAATAATTACGTTAATAACGTTCATAATACAAATAATTATAATAACGATAATAACGGTAATAACGATAATAATATTAACGATATTATCGAAAATAAAGATAACATCAGTAACAATAATAACGACAATAAAGATAATAATAATTACAATAATAACAATAATAACGATAATAGCGATAACAATAATAACGATAATAACGAGAAAAACGTTAATAATAATAACAATAATTACGGTAATAACGTTAATAAGGAAGGATAATAATAGCTACATTATCGATAATAACGATAATATCGATAATAAAAATAATAATAATAGAATGTTACCGATAATAACGATAATAAATATAATTATAAAAATAATAATAACAATAATAACGATAAAAACGATACTAACAATAATATTTAGTTTAACAATAATACGATAATATCGATAATAATAATAATAATAATAATAACGATACATGACGATAATAATGACAATAACGATATTAATAATAATAATAACTGTAATAATAACGATAAGAACGTCAATAATAGATATAACATTATTAACGATATTGACGATAATAACGATGAAACGATAATAACAATAATAACAATAATAACGATAATAACAATATTAACGATAATTACGATAATAAAGATAAAATCAACTACAATAATAACGATAAGAACGAAAATAAAAATAATAATAATAATAATTATAACGATAATCATAATAACATTAATAATGATATTAATAACGATATTAATAATAACGATAATAATAATAACATCAATAACAATTAATGCAATATTAACTATAATAACGATAATAAGGAAATTAACGATAATAATAATTATAATAATAAAAATAATAACGATATTAACGATATTAATAATTTCAAGAATAGCGATAATAACGATAATTACGAAAACAAAAATAATATTAATAACGAGAATGACGATAATAACGATGATAATAATTACATTAATAACGAGAATAACTATAATAACGATAATAACTTGAATAACGATATTAACGATAATAATAACAACAATAATTGCGATTTTATGAATAATTATAAAAATAACATTAATAATAACAACGATAATTATGACATTGACGATAATTCTAGTAGTAAAAATAATATCATATAATAACTATAATAAGGATAATAATATTAATTATAATATCAATAATAGCGATAATAACGATAATAACAATTATATGGATATTCATAATAATAACGAAATCAAAGATAATAACGACAATATCGATAATAACGATGATAATAATAACATTAATAACGATAACAGTAATAATAATTATAACAAAATAACAATAACTACGAAAATAACAATAATAACATAATTAGCGATAGTAACAATAATAACGATAATAATGATATTAATAATAATAATAATTAAGGTAATAACGATTATAAGGAAGATAATAATAACATTAATGACTATTGTAACGAAATTTTCGATAAAAATAATAATAATAATAACAAAAATAACGATAATAACGTTAATGTGGATAATAATAAGAAAGATAACATTGATAATAGTAATAAGAATAATATCGATAATATCTATAGTAACGATAATATTACTATAGCATTAACGATAATGACGATAATATCGATAATAATAACAATAAAATAGATAATAACGATAATAATCATAATAACGATAATAACATGATAAAAATAACATTAATAATTATCTTAAAGATAATAACGTCAAAAACGTGTTAACGATGATAATAAAAACATTACGAAAACATAACGAAACAAATAATAACAATTACAATAATTAGAAAACTAATAATAACGATAATGAAGAAAATAACGATAATAAAGATATTAATAATAGTAATAACGTTAATAACGATAATAACAATATTAATATATGCAAGAATAACGATAATAACGATAATAACGATAATAATAAAACTAATAGTAATAATATTAATAATAATAATAATAATAATAATAATAATAACAATAATAACGATAATAAAGATAATGATGATAAATACAAAAACGATAACAACGATATTATTTATCACAATAAAAACGATAATAACAATAATAACAACAATATTAACGATAATATGGATGATAATAATAATAATAATAATAATAATAATAAAAATAATGACGATATTAACGATAATAACGATAATGAAAATAACAATAATAAAGATAATAAAGATAATGATGATTAGAATATTAACGATAACAACGATAATAATAATCACAATAATGACTATAATGACGATAATAATAATAACAGTAACAACGATAATAATAATAACATTAATATCGATAATAATGTAAATTACGATAATAATAATAACAGTAATAACGATAATAACGATAATAACGTTATCAACGATAGTAATAATAATACCTTTATTAACGGAAATAAAGATAATAACGATAATAGTAATAATAAGAGCAACCATAATAACGATAATAAAGATAATAATATCATTAATAATAATAACAATAACATTGATAATAAAAATAACGTTAATTACGATAACAACGATAACTCCAACAACATTAATGACGATATTAACGGCCATAACGATAATAATGATATTAATAATAAAATAATGACGATAATAACTATTATAAAGAAAAAAAAATTACAACAATAGCGATAATACCGAAAATAACGATAATAATAATAATAACAATAACAATAATAAAGATTATAACGGTAATAACGATTATAATAAAAACGATAATAACGATAATAAATATAATAATAATAATAATAATAACGATAATAACGATAATATCGATAATAATAATAATAATTATAAAATACTCACGATTATAACGATTATGACGATAATAATAATAACAATAATAACGATAATAAGGATAATGACGATACTAATAATAATAACAGTAATAACTGTAATAACGATAATAACGTTAATAACTATAATAATGGTATTAATAATTAAAATAATAACGATAATAACCATATTAACGATAATTACGATAATTACGATAACATCAACTACAATAATAACGATAAAATACGATAATAAAGATAATAATAATAATAATTATAACGATAATCATAATAACATTAATAATGATGTTAATAATGATATTAATAATAACGATAATAATAATAACATCAATATCAATAACTGCAATATTTACGATAATAATGATAATAACAATAATAATGATAATAACAATAATAAAGATATGAATAAATATGTTAGCAATAATAATAATAATAGCAATAATAACGATTAGAACAATAATAACACTAATGACGATAATAGCTTTAATAATAATAACAAAAATAAGGATTATAATGAAAATAACAATAATAATAATTAGAATAAAATAATAACAATAATAGCGATATTAAAAGTAATAATGATAACAATAATAACAGTAATAACAGTAATAAAGATAACAATAATAACGATAATAACGATAATAATTGTAGTATTAATAACAATAATGACGACTATAACTGTTATAATAATCACAATAATAACGATAATAATAAATTTTAACGGAAATAACGAAAATAATGTTAATATAAATAATAACGATAATAATAATAATAATAATAATAAGTACAAAAATAATAACATTAATTACGAAAATAACAATAATGACGATAATTATGTTAAAAACATTAATAACGATATTAATTATAACAATGACTACAATGATAATGATAATAACGATAATAACGATAATAACAAAAAGAACGATAACAATAAAAATGATAATAAAGATAATAACGATTATAATCATAATAACGATAGTAACGGTAATAACGATAATAATAATAATAATAATAGTAACATTAATAAACGTAATGACGATAAAAACGTAAATAACAATAACATTAATAACGACAATTACAATAATAACTATAATAAATGTAAGAATAATATCAATATTAACGATAATAACGAAAATATCGAATATAGCGATATTAATATTAATAATAGCAACAATAATAACGATAATAACGCTAATAATAAGAACAATAATAACGATAATAACAGAATATCTGTAATAATAATAATAACAATAATAATTATAAAAACGATAATAACCATAGTAAAAATAGTAATAAAAGACACAATAACGATAAAATCGATAATAACGATAATAATAAAAACAATGATAATAATAATAACGATAATAACGATAATAATAAAAACAATAATAATAATAATAACGATTATAACGATAATAACTACATTAACGATAATAACGATAACAATAATAATGATGATATCGGAGTTCCATTATGGAGTAGATTCGGAAGGGACGTATCGCCGAGCGCTCCGCATTTCGTGCGACTTTTCGTAATTTTTTCCATTCCATCGGCTCTAAGTTTCAAACCTTAATTGTGAATTGCTAAACGGCGAGCATGTGGAGATAATAATCGGGTCAAGAGATCGAACATCTTTCGTGTTTTTTGTGAAAGTGTGTCCTGTTTAATTGTCGAGGCATTGTTCGCCATTACGTGGGATTTGCGTGACCTATATTCTATGGTTGGACGGCAGGCCTGTTCTCGCATCAAGGTCTTACTCAGCGCCATCTACTCCAGGGATCGATGTCAGCGCCGCCTGCAGCGCAGGTGTCATCTAAAATTATGATTAGTGTTTGGCCGCCGTTTAGGGTTGGCTGATAGAGCGGACCAAGATCCACGAGGTACGGGACGCCATATCTGATGTTGCCCAGTGCTGCCATCTGGGCCGTGATAGTTCTGCTAACTATACTCTATGGCTGGACGGAAGACTCGTCGTTTTATCGAGGACTCATGTTATGCTGCGCCATCTACTCTGGACAACGGCGGAAATGCCGCCGCCAACGCAAGTGGCGTCTACTTTCACCTCTAGGAAATTCGAAATAGCTTTCTTCATCGCATAGGAGGCGCTTCTATCAGCATAAAAACAAAAGCACGCAACAGTCAACGGGTGGTTTTATATATCCAATGCTTTATTTGGAGGAACACGGACGCGTTCATGGGTATATGGTTGGACCTTGTCAAAGTTCTTCTAATATGTTTTAATAACAAAAACTAATTACAACAGCATTATTATTGCAATTATTATTTTTTACCAAGGGGAGAAGTAGAGCTCCGCATTTCGTGCGGTTTTTCGTAGATTCGTAGTTTATTCCAGTCTATCGGCGGAAATTTTTAAAACTTGCATGTAAATTTGTAAGCTGGGAGCAAGGGGAGAAAATTGTCGTATCTACAAATCGATCATCTAGTGGTGTTGTTGGTGATAGTGTGCTCGGTTGTATTGGCGAGGGGTCTGACGCCATTACGTGTTATTTGCGTGAATTATATCCTATGGTTGAACGGCAGACTCGATCGCTCATCGAGGTCTTCTCAAGCGCCATCTGCTCTAGGTTACGATGACAGCGCTGACGTCAGCGCGGAAGGCATCTACTACTATGATTAACAAAGGGCCGTCATCTGGTGGTTGGTTCTTGGAGTCGACCAAGATCCACGTGGTACTGGACGCCATCTCGGAAGTGTGCTAATGCTGCCAACTAGGACATGTTATTTCCGCGAAGTATACTCCATGGCTGGAAGGCAGATTCGACGGTCCACCGAGGACTCATGAAGCGCCACCTAATTTTGACTACGACGGTAGTGTCGCAACCAACGCAAGCGGCACAAACTTTCATGATAGAGAAATACGAAATACTAATCTTCAGCGCATAGGAGGCGATTCGATCAGGCGAAAATATAAAATAAAATCACTCACAGTCAACTGTTGGTTGTATATTTTCAATGCTTCAATTTGTAGGAACGCGGAGGCGATCATTATGATATACATGGTACTCGTCAAATTTCAAATTTCAATTTATTTATATATAATATACATTCATTAAAAAGAATAATACAACAGCATTATTATTATTATAAACCATGGGAAGAAGTGGAGCATTCGTCTTCTCCCGACGAGTAGAACTGTCGGGATCCGAGATAGGAGGAATACAACCTCCCAAAAAAAAACCAGTGCTCATCTGGCCCGTATGACAACACCCTGTAAGGGCCCCAAGCCAGGGTTACGACAGGGCCATGAGGACTAGCGGGTACGTTGACGCTGCCCGAAAGGGATCTGCGGAATGGTAAGTAAGGCGCGGTTCTCGTGGAAAACACCCGGCGTCAACGCGTCGCACCCACGGGAGTGTCAGAATGCCGATGAAGGAAGCAGGTGAACGGCAAGGGCGGATGCTTCATTCCCGACCTTATAGCCAAAAGATCTCGCAACAATGGGGGTAGTTGCGAGTGTGATCTCCCCCCCACTTCCGGAGGCACCGCGTTCGGAGACGGTCGGGCACTCTGGAGGAAAAAAAACAACTACATGGAAAATAAAAGTATCAACAAGATAAATTTAAAGCTATTAAATAATGTACAAGAAAACAACTCAGAATCACCTGTAAAAAAACATCGTTGCTCAAGGCGACAAAAACGTAGGCTCTCAGCTTACGAAAGGAACACCACAAGATGGAGAGACAGAGAAACTCGCGCAAGCGAAATTCCTCCTTGCAAAAATGAAGTTGGCTATTGCAAGACGACCAAATGTGAACAACATGATAAAGCAAGGACTCCCAGAACTGGAGGAGATAATAGATAGTCACGAGTTCATCTATAAATCTCGAAATGAGGTTAATAAGGGAGCTAGGAAACTCGACCGTGTTTCTCAGAGCCCTTGGGGAAATTCTGCAACTGAGTCCGGCGCAAGTAAGAGAGTAGCCACAAGCCCGCCGCAGTTGCCTGATGAAAGCCTCAAAAAACCGAGGCAAGAGGCGACGACGACCGAAGCCACCATGTGGTCGGAGGTCGCCAATAAGAGAAGAAACAAGGAGAAATCAGCTATGAAGGCAACGCAACACCCACAGGAGGAAGAAAAGGAGCCGAGCTAATCGGAAGACAGGCCGAGAAAAAGAACGAGGCCGTACGCGATCCTCCTGAAACCTGCGAATGGATAATCATACGTAGACGTAGTCGGAGATATTCACCAGCGCTTTAAGACGACCGCCGCAGGGGTAGACGTTAGATCGGTCCGGCAGACCAGAACCGGCGGAGTTCTCCTCGAACTCAAAAGGACCACTGCGGATATCAGGGCCTCATTCGCTGAAACCCTGAGGAAAGTAGTAGGAGAAACGAGCAGAGTCACGAAACTAGTTCCTAGAGCTACGCTCGAGATACGGGACTGCGATTGTTGCACATCTGTGGTGAAAGTCAAGGAGGCCCTAAAGAGGACCCTGCCAGACTACGCGGGAAAATTAGAGGTAAAATCGACGAACCCCAACGCGAGGCAACAACACCTAGCCCTCGTCAGACTAAAAGAGGAAGCAGCTGGGAAGCTATTAAAGGCCGGCCGAGTGCTTGTCGGTTTCGTCAGCTGCAGGGTTAGGCGAGGAACGGAAGTGAGTCGAAGCTAACGCTGTCTGGACTACGGTCAGTATAGCGCCTCAAGCAAGGCCCTGATAGCAGCAAGTATTGTTATTTCTGCGGTAGCACAGATCACAAGATCAAAGACTGCAAAGTCAGCGAGCCTACTTGTTTCTTGTGCTCCAATAGCGAGGATGATCCTAAGAAGAACCTAGCGGGATCAAGGGCATGTGAAGCTATCCAGGAGGCGCATGCAACAGCCAACAAGAGGAAGACAAGATGAGAGTAGTTCAGGGTAATCACAATAAGAGCAGGACGGCGCACCACTTCCTAACCCAGCTCTGTTCTGAGAAAAAAGCTGATATAGTTTTAATCAGCGAACAGTACCGGGACAGAGCAGGAATAGGATGGTATGCAGACGAATTGGGCACCGCGGCCATCTGGATCCTAGATCCCCGACAAATTCATCTGTCGGATCAATGATCCGGACGCGGTTACGTTTGGGTGAGACATAAATCGGCAACATATGTGAGCGTATACCTCACCCCGATCGACCGGATAGACGACTTCCAGACCAAATTAGACGATCTGGAAGACGCACTGAGGGAAAGGCAAGGGGATCTCATCGTGGCAGGTGACCTCAATGCCAAAGCACTCGAATGGGGGGAGACCAGGCCAGACTCCAGAAGAGGACGAATCATGGAGTTGGTGTCGAGACTACAGCTATCAGTACTCAACACAGGCTCGACCTCAACCTTGTTGAAGACCTGGCTACAGAGAGACGATCCTGGACGTCTCTCTAGCCAATGAACAACTGGTGGCAAGAGTCGCAGGCTGGCAGGTAATTGAGGATTATACCGGGAGCGACCATCAGTACATCCTCTTCGATGTACACGATAGGAGGCCAGCCGTGACACCTTCAGTAAGACCCCCCTGGTGGATCATTGCAAAAATGGATCGAGAGAGGCTGCCTTCGGTCTTAAATGAAGGATGGAGATTCCTTCAAATTGCTTCCGCGAGTCTATCGCCACATGCGCAATCTAGGAGGATTACTGCAGCAACTATGCAGCTCATCCAAAAGGCATGCACGATAGCAGTGCCAAAGACGAAAAAAAATGGCAAAGGCGTCCTGCATACTGGTGGACGAACGAGATCGCAGATCTACGCAAGAAGTGCTTAAGTCTACGCCGTGTAGCACAACGAGCGAAGAGACGCGACCTCGACGCTGCTCCCTTGGCTGCAGAGTATCAGGCGGCCAAAAAATGCTCTCAAGTAGCCACCAAGGCCAGTCAACGTCGGTGCTGGAAGGAGCTGTACTTGGAAATCGATCAAATTCCGTGAGGATTATGGTATCAGATCGTCACAAGTAAGCTAGGGACACGAATGAAAGGTATTCCTCAGGACGCTAGAATATTGTAATTCATCCTGCATACTCTATTCCCCTCATAGCCGAAGAGAGAGATTAGCAAGGCAGCGCCTGGCATAAGGCGCCACAATTTACAGAAGTGGAGTTATTCAGGGCCGCATCATCGGTCAGACTTCCAGGAGAATTAATTAAAGCTGTCGCGGAGAGTCACCCTGAGCTCTTGCTATACATGTATAACATGTGCATCCGGGAAGGCATCTTCCCCGCCCCGTGGAAGAAAGCGAGTCTTGTGCTCATCAGCAAGGGCAAGGGTCCAGCAGATGCAGCTTCGTCATACAGAACTATCTGTATGCTCGATACGGCTAGCAAGCTCGTGGAGAAGCTGCTTAGGCCACGGCTGCACGCAGCCGTGAGGCAGCGTGGGATCTTGCTGCCCTCCAATATGGATTTCGATCAGGCCTCTCCACCATCCACGAAGTTCAGGAGATAGTCACGGCCGCTAAAATGACGGAACGCGGGAATCACCATTCCCGCCCTTTGTGTCTGCAGGCCACCATAGACGTGTGAAACGCCTTCAACTCTGTTAGGTGGGACTTGGCAATGGAAGCGCTCGATCGTAATTTCAGAGTCACGGGGTACCTTCTCCGAATACTCGGGGATTATCTAAACGATCGCTTCTTAGAATACAATACTGACGATGGTCCAAGAAGCTTGGAATTGACATCGGGGGCATCTCAGGTCTCCATACTATAGACCGGATATCTGGAATATTTTCTACGACGGTATCCTACATATGGCAGTCCCTGAAGGTGCTTTCTGATTGGGTACGCAGATGACATTGCAGTTGTCATAACAGCAAGAGACGAGGAGCGGGCACAGCTGGTGCTCAACAAGGTAATGCGCAGAGTCATCTCCTGAATGAAAGAACACGTGCTAACGTTAGCAGCCCAGGAAACAGAGATCGTGCCACTAACGAAGAAGCACATGAACACCTTGCGCAGTTTCACCGTAGGAAACGCGACGGTCCAGACGAAGCAGTTCGTCAGGTACCTAGGAGTAACCCTCGATTGCAAACTCACTTACGGAGAGCATATATTAAGGGTATCTGACAAGGTGGCAAAAGTAGTTGTCACGCTGGGCACACTCATGGCCAATGTCAACGTCCCCGGGCCGTGCATTAGGCGAGAATTCATGCGTGTCGCCGAAGCAGTGATGCTGTAGGCGCAGAAGTATGGGCCGAGGCGCTGCGAAAGGAGAATTATCGCAAGCGCATAGCCGCTCTCCGAATCGCGTCGTCCTACCGCACGGTCTCTTAACTCGCGGTGCTAGTGGTCGCAGGGGTAATACCGATAGATGTACTAGCCCATGAGAGAGAATTCGTCCGCCAGCAGAGGTCCGTTTTGGGTAAGGAGGAGGCACCAAGGCTCGCCTGGTATACCAGCATCGAGACCTGACAAAGCAGATGGGACCAGGTTACTAGGGGTAAATGGACTGCCCGACTCATCGGTCGAATTGACAACTGGATAATCCGGGAGGCGGGAAAGGTAGATTTCTACCTCACCCAATGCCTGACTGGGAATGGCTTATTCCGCTCCTACCTCGCAAAGATGAGGAAAGCTGCAGATGGCAACTGCTCCCATGGCGACTCAACCGTTGACGACGCCCACCACACATTTTTCATATGTGCACGTTGGAGCGCCGAACGATTTGCCTTGGAGCAGGAGCTCGAAGACATCTCGTCGGAAAACATTGTGGAGAAAATGCTTCGAGGGCAGAAGCAGTGGAAAATGGTTGCCTTCTACGTGAGGGCAATCTTATGTAAGAAGAAGAAGGAAATTGGCGGCCCATAGACGTGCCACAAACGTTGCTCCAGGTTCCTGCACGTAGAGCCAAATTGAGGGAGTCCTATTAATGGGACATGATGTAGTGGTACCATCCCGAAGTAATGTCACATGACGGTGCCGGAATGGTTTCAACATGCCACCAGGATGGATATGAGTTTAGTCGGTAGTGCCTATTTTAACGCTGAGCACGACATTCCAAGGACTTTAAAGAGGTACTCAAATGGTAAAGGGTTCCTATAGGGTCTCTGGGTCAGTGCATATAGCTAAGCATTCTCAGACCATCAAAAAAAAATAATAATAATGATGATATCGATAATAGTTAAAATATTTATAACTATAATAACAGTAATGGCGATAATAACGTTAATAATAATAACAAAAATAAAGTAAATAATGAAAATAACGATAATAATAATAATTATAATAAAATAATAACGATTTTAACGAGTATAACGATAGTAATAATAATAACAAATCGTAACGATAATAACGAAAATAACGATAATAATAATAAAAAAAATTATCCAATAACAATAAATACGATATTAACGATAATAACGATAATATTAAAAACAATAATAACGATAATATCGATTATAACTATAATAGTAAAGATAATAAAAACAATAATAACGATAATTACGTTAATGGCGGTAATAATAATATTAACAATAATAACGATAATAATGATAATAACGATAAAAGTAATAACAATAATAACGATAATAAGGATCACAATAATAATTAGAATTACGATAAAATGATAATATCGATAATAACGGTTATCATATTAATAGCAATTATACCAATAATACGATAATCACGATAATTATAATAATAACAATAATAAACATAATAACCTAAATAACGATAATAACGAAAATAGTAATAATAACGATGATATCAATAATAATGATAATATTAATAATAATAACAATCATAACGATATTAACGATAGTAGCGTTAATACCGATAATAACGATAGTAATAATACTAACGATAATAACAATAATAATAATAATAATAATAATAACAATTATAATGATAATAGCGATAATTAAGATACTAATAAAAATAATAATATTAAGAAAGATAATAACGATATTAATGTTTATAATAATAATTTTAATTAAATATAAACGATAATAACGATAGTAACAAAAATTATGATAACAATAGTAAAGATAATAACGATAATAACGATTATAACCCTAAGAATAGAAACAATATTAACAATAAAAACGATATTAACAATGATAATAATGAAAAGAATAACTATAATTTTAATGAAAATATTATCGATAATATCGGTAATAACGTTAAAAAAGGTAATAGCGACAATAATATTAACAATAATAAAGTCAATAAAGTTTATAACGACAATAATAATAATAATAATAATAATAATAATAATAACGCTAATAAAAATAGTAGTAATAATGGCAGTAAAAAGGATAATAAAGGTAATAAGAACGATAATAATATTAACGATAATAACGATATGAGTCATACTATCGATAATAACTATAATAACGATAATAATAATGAAAGTATATATAAATAATAACGATAGTAACGATAATACCGATAATAATGATAACAATAACTACTATAATAAAGATATTAATAATAACGCTAATAACGATAATAACCATAATTGTAATAATAATAATAATACTAACGATAAAAAAGATAATTACGGTAATAAAAATAACAATAATAACGGCAATAACGATTAAAACGATAATAACGGTAATAATAATAATAACAATAATAACGATAATAACGATAATATTAATAATAATAATAATGTATAATAACGATTATAAATACAATAATTATAAAAATGATAACATCGATGATAAGCATAATAACTATAATAGCGATAATAGAGATAATGGTAATAATAACAATAATATCGATAATAATAATAATAAAAAAATTTATAATAAAATTTAATAAATAATAACTATAATAACGATAATAACGATAATAACGACATCAATAATAATATTAATAACAATAATGACGATAATTACGATAAGAACTGTATTATTAATATCAATAAAAACTATAGTAACGATAATTACAATAATAAAAATAACAATAATAACGATAATGACGATAATAACAATAATAACGATAACAACGATAATGTACATTATAAATATAAAAAATATAAAAACTATTTCGATAATACGACCATAACGATTAAAATCATAATACTAACTATAAGAACCATAATAACGATAATAATTATAATAATACTAACGATATTAACGATAATAAAGATAATAACAGTAATAATGTTAATATCAATAATAACGATAATGACAATAATAACGGTAATTAGGTTAATAATAAAAATAACATTAATAACGAAAATGGCGATAATGACGATGAATAGATAATAATAATAATAATAACAGTAACAATAATAACGAATGTAACGATAAAAATAGTAATAATAATATAAACTATGAGAACGCTAATAGTGATAGTAATTGTAACAATATTACCGTTAATAACGATAATATCGATAACATAAGTAACGATAATAATGATAATAACCACAATAATGATTACAATAATAACGATAATAGGGATAATAATTATAACAATAATGACGTTAATAATACTAACTAAAATAATAATATCGATAATAATGATAATAACGATAACAGAAATAAAGATAATAGAGATTACAAAATAAGGATAATAACGATAATAGAAATAATATCTATAATAATGATTATAGCGATAATAAAAATAATACTGATTATCACGATAATAACGATAAAAACGATAATAATAATCAAAACTATAGTAACGAAATTAACGATAATAACGATTATAAAAATAATAACAGTAACAATAATAAAGGTTATAACAATAATATCAATAATAATAATAATAGTAATAACGAAAATAACGAATTATCTGGAATTATAATAATAATAATAGAATAATAAGATATTAAGGATTATTACAATTATAATAATAATAATAATAACGATAAAAATGATAATAACGATAATAATAATAACAATAATAATGATTATAACGATAATTACGATAACAACGATAACATCTTTAACAATACTGACGGTAATAACGACAATAACCATAATAATAATAAGAATAATTACGGTTGTAACGATAATAATATAAATAACAACAATATAAACGTTAATAACAATTATAACAATAAAAATGAAAAGAACGATAATAATAATAACTATATTAACGATAATAATATAACAATAATGACAAGAATAACGAAAATAACGATTATAATAATAATTATAATATAATAATGTCGATAATAACGATAATAATGAAAATAATGATAAATAATAACGTTAATAACGATAATAACGATCATAACGATAATAATAATAAAAACAATAACGATAATAACGATAATAATAATGATAATAATAACGATAATAACAATAATAATAAGAATTATTATAACTATTATAACGATAATACCGATAATGACGGTAATAATAATAACGATAACAACGATAATAACAATAACAATAATATCGATAATAACGATAATAATAACAACATTAATAACGATAATAATGATAATAACGATAATAACGATAATATCGACAATAACGATAATAGTGATAATAACGATAATAACGGTAATAATATCATAAAGACGATAGTAACTCTATTACCGAAAATATGATAACAATAATAACGATATAAACGATAAAAACGATTATATCAATGAAAATAAGGATAATAACAATTAAAACAATAGTAAGGATAATAAGAGTAACAAGTATAATAACGAGAATAACGATAATAACATTACCAATGTTATTGTCGGTAATAATAATATTGACAATAATAACGAAAATAACGATAATAACGATAATAACGATAATAACGATAATAATAATAATAAAAAAATAACGATAATAACAATAATAATGATAATGGGTATATTTACGATAACAACGATAACAACATTAACAATAATGACGGTAGTAACGACCATAACCTTAATAATAATAAGAATAATTACGGTTGTAATGATAACTATAATAATAATAACAACAATATTAACGATAATAACAATAATAAAGATAATATTAATAATAACAATAATAACGATAATAACGATAGCAACAATAATATTAATAGTAACATTAATAATGATATTAAAACTAATATAAATAATAATAATAACAATAATGACAATAATATAAATAATAATGATAATAACAATAATAACGATTATAAAATTATCGATAATATCGAGAAAACGATAATAATAATAATAATAATAATAACGATAATAACTAAATAACGATAATAATAATAACATTAACAACAATATTAACGATAATAATAAAATTAACGATAATAATAATAAAGATATTAACGATAATAATAATAACAATAATAACGATAATAACGAAAATGACGATTATAATAATAATTATAATAGAATAATGACGATAATAATGATAATAACGATATCAATAATAACGTTAATAACGACAATAACGGTCATATCGATAATAAAATTAACAATAATATCGAAAATAACGATAATTATAATAACAAAAATAACAATAATATCGGTAATGACAATAATAATGATAATAACGTTGATAATTATTTCATCAATAACGAGATTATCGATAATAACGATAATAATATTACAAATAATAGCGATAAAAGCAATATATATAAAAATAGTAATTACAAATAACCGCGATAATAACGATTATACCGATAATAATAATGACAACACTACTAACAATAATTATGATAATAACGATAATTACGATTATAATAACAAAAATTAGTAACGATAAGAACGATGATAATAATAACATAAACAACTACAGTATCGATAATAACAATAATAATAATAATTATAATAAAATAATAAAGATAATAATAACGATAAATAATAAGGGTAATAACGATTATAACGATAATAACGATGATAATAATAACATTAATTATGATAATAACGATAATAACGATAAAAGCGATAATATCGATTATAACGATAACAACAATAACTATAATAACGTTAACATCCATAATAATGTTAACGGAAATAACGATAAGGACGATAATAATGATAATTATATTAATAATAATAAAATAACAAAGATTAAAACTATTATAACGATAATAATAACAATAATAATAAAATAATGACGTTAATAACGATTATAGCGATAATAATTATAATAATAATAGCGATTATAACGATAATAATAATAAAAATATTAGTGATAATAGCGCTAATGAAGATTATAATAATATTAACGTTAACAGTAATAATGCGGATAATAATGATAACAATAATACTGATAATAACGATAATAACAATATTATTAATAACAATAACTACAATAATGACGATAATAACGATAAAAACTTTAATTATTATAATAACAAAAATAACGAAAATTTCAGTAATAATGATAATAACAATAAAGAAGATAATAACCGTTATAAAGATGATAACAATATTAATATTAATAACTATATTTACAATAGTAATAAAAAATACAATATAACGATATTTACAAATACATCGATAATAATAATAAAGTCGATAATAATGAAAATAAAGATAAAAGCGGTAATAATCATAACAAAAATAAATAAATTTACGATAATAACGACAATACTAATAATAATAATATTAACGAAAATAACGATAATAATGATAATAATAATAATTACAGTAATATCGATAGTAATGATAATACTAATAACGATAATAACGATAATAACGATAACAACAATAATTACGATAATAATAAAAACAATATTAAGGATAATAACGATTATAATATTAAATACAATAATAACGATAATAATAATATTATCGATATCAGCAACAACAAAAATAATAATAACAATATTAACAATAATAACGATCATTACAGTTATATTAATAATAACAATAATAACGATCATAACGATAAAAACAATAATAATATTATTATAACATTAATAAGGATAATAATGATAATGACGATCAGAACAACAATAAAAATAATTATAAGGATAATAAAGATGATAACGATCAAAACGGTTATAATAATAATAACAATATTAACGGTTATAACGATAATAACGATAAGAATAATAAAAATACTAACAATAATGACAAAAATAACGATAATAACAATAAAAAATATAATTACATTCAAACGATATTAACGATAATAACAATAAAGACAATAATAATAATAATAACGATAAAACGTAAATAACGATAAAATAATAATAACAACAATAACGATAATAATGGTAATAACGATAATAACAACAAAAACGATAAAAATAATAATAACGATAATAACGATAATAACGATAATAATGGTTATAATAGTAACAATAATAATAAAAAAAAACGATAATAATAATAACAATAATAACGATAATAACCGTCATAACGGTTATAGTTATAATAACAATAATTAAGATAGTAACCATAATGATGGTAATAATAATAAAAATAATAACGATAATAACGATAATATCGATTATAACGCTTATAACGGAAATAACAATAATAACGATAAGTGCGATAATAAAGTATATAACGATAATAATATTAATAATATCAATTATAATTATATTACTAATATTAACGATAATAATCATAATAACAACAATATAGTTCATAACGTTAATAATAATGAAAATAAGGATCATAATAATAACAATAATAATAAAAATAACGAATAAAAACGATAATAACAATTGTAACGTATTAGTGATAATATTATGGATAATAATTTTATTAATAATAAAAGCGATGGTAAATATGAAAATTATTATAACGATAATAAATATAGTAAAGATAATAACGATTATAATAATTTCGATAAAAAAGATAATATGGATTATTTTAATAAAAACGATAATAAAGATAATAACAATAATAACGAATATAACACTTAAAACGGTAATAACGAAAATAATGATAATAAATATAATAATAATAATAATAATAATAATAATATTAATTATAATAATAATAATAACGATAAAACAGTAATAATAAAAATTATGGTAATTGCGATAATAATTATAATAATAATTATTATATTAATAATAGTAATAGTAATAATAATAACGATAAAAACTCTCAAAATAGAAATAACGATAACTGCAATAATAACGTTAATAACAATAATAACGATAGTAACGATAATATCGATAATAACGATAAGAACGATAGTAATGGTAATAAAGTTAATAAGGATAATATGAACGATAATAATATTTATAACGATAAAAACGAATATAACGATAATAATAACGATAATAATAATATTATTAATGATTATAATAATAACGATAACAACGATACTAATTACAATAACAATAATAGTGACAACAATGATAATAACATTATTAACGATAATAATAACGATAATAATAATAATTATAACGATAATAAAGGTTATAACTATGTTAAGGATAATAACTATCATATCAATAAATACGATAATAACTATTAGAATAATAATATTAATATTTCTCCTTTTTTTTATTTTTTTTTTTGATGGTCTGAGAATGCCGATCTTTACGCACTATCGCACGACCCCTCCAACTAGAGGAACACTTCACCATTTGGGTCCCCCATTAATGTCCCTGTAGTGTCTGCCTCGCCGTTGGAATAAGCACTACCGACTAAACTTATATCCATCCTAATGGCATAGTGAAATCATCCCGGCACCGCTATGGGCCATTACTTCGAAATGGCGCTACTACATGAGGTCCCTTTACGGGATTCTCCATTCGGCTCCATGGGGCACGAGACTCGTGCAAAAGTAGGGTCACGTCTATTGGCCGCCCATCTCCTTTTTTCTGCATAAGATGGCCCTGACTTACCAGGCAACCTTGTTCCATTCCTACTGACCTCGGAGCAATTCCTTGACTACGTTGTCTGGCGAGATGTCTCCGAGGTCCTGCTTCAATGCAGTTGATCGGCGCTCTACCGGGTACACCTGAAAAACGTGTGGTGGGCGTCGTCATTGGTCGACCCCCCATAGGGGCAGTTGCCGTCTCCTACCTTCCTCATTTTTGTAAGGTAGGAGCAGAATAGGACATACCCTGACAAGAATTGGATGAGATAGAAGTAGACCTCTCCCGCCTCCCGGTTTAGCCAGTTGTCTAGTTGACTGATGAAACGGGCAATCCATCTGCCCCTAGGTTCTTGTTCTCATCTGCATTGCCAGGCCTCGATGCTGCTAGACCTGGCGATCCTTGATGCCTCCAACTTCCCCAGAACGGGCTTCTGCTGGTGGACGAATTGTCTCTCTTTGGCTAGTAGATCGATCGGGATTACCCCCGCGATCATAAACACCGCGGGCTCCGAGACCGTGCGGTAGGAACACGCGATTCAGGTAGCGCTCCTCATCTGTACCACGGCTATGCGCTTGCGATCTTTCTCGTGTCGCAGCGCCTCGGTCCATACTTCCTCGCCACACAGCATCACTGCTTCGGCGGCGCACATCAGTAGTCGCCTCATGCACGGTCGTGGACCGTTGACGTTTGCCATGAGTGTGCCAAGCGAGGCTACTACTTTTCCGCCTTATTGGCTCCCCTAATTATATGCTCTACGAAATTGAGGTAGCTTTCAAGCATTACGCCTAGATATTTTACCGCTGAATTGGTCTGGACCGGCGGGTCTTCTACCGTGAAGGTGCGCAAGGTGTTGTTACGCTTCTTCGTAAGTAGCATGATCTCAGTCTTCTAGGCTACTAGACACAGCCCGTGGTCTTCTATCTACGGGATGACTCTTCGCATGACCTGGTTGAGCAGCAGCTGTGCGTCCTCCATTTCTATTGCGTTTATGAAAACTGCAATGACATCTGCGAACCCCACCATGAAAGATCCCTCAGGGACTGCCATACGTAAGATACCGTCATTGAAAATATTCCAAACATCCGGTCCCAGAATGGAGCCCTTGGCTGCCCCCGATGTCAATCCCAATCTTTTCGGAACATCGCCTCTATTGAATTCTAGGAAGCGTTCAGGTAGTCCACGAGTATTCGGAGTAGATTCTCCGGGAGTAGGTACTACTGCAATTATGTTCGAGCGCTTCACTTGCCATGTCCCACCTGATGAAGTTGAAGGCATTTCGCACGTCTAAGGTAGTCAGCAGATACAAATGGCGAGAAAAATTATTTCCGCGCTCCGTCATATTAGCGGCCGTGACAACTTACTGGACTGCGTGTATAGTGGAGAGGCCAGATCGAAATCCTTATTGACGGACAGCGCGATCGCCCTCTGCCCTCACGGCAGGTGTGGCCTAAACAGTTTCTCCAGGAGCTTGTCAGTCGTGTCGAGCATATATAAAGGCCTGTATGACGAGACGACATCTGCTGGGTCCTTGCCCTTATTTAGGAGTACAAAACTCGTTTTCTTCCACGGGGCGGCAAAAATGCTCTCCCTGAGGCACATGTTATACATGTTAAGCAAGAGTTGACTCTGCGCTACAGCTTTCATTATTTCCGCTGGAAAGCCGTCTGGTCCTGGAGCTTTCTTGTTCCGCATAGAAGATGCGGCCCTGAGGAGCTCTCCCACAGTAATCTGTGGCGCTTCGGGGTTGCCATTCGCAGACGGGCCAAACTCTTAATTCGGCTGTGAGAGGAATAGGGTATCAACTATGTTCTCCAACGTCCTCGCGTCCTGAGAGATTCCTTGCTTGTGTGTCCCCAGCTTGCGAGTGACGATCTGATATCCAAATTCCCACCGATTCTGGTCGATATCCATGCACAGCTCCTTCCAGCCCCGTCGTTGAATGGCTTTGAAGATCCTCTTCAGTAACATGTTGGCCGCTTTATACTCTACGCTCAAGTGAGCAGCGTCGAGTTCGCTGCTCTACGTTCGTTGTGCTGACCGGCGAAGCCTTATGTTCTTCTTGCGAAGAACTGTGATCTCGTTCGTCCAACAGTATGCAGGACGCCGCTTCCGGTTCGTGTTATTTCCTACTATCGCGCAAGCCTTTTGGATGAGTTGCATAGTTGCTGCAGTAATACTCCTGGATTGCGCATGTGGCGATAGACTCGCGGAAGCAATTTGAAGGGATCTCCATCCTTCATTTAAGACCGAAGACAGCCTCTCTCGATCTATTTTTGCAATGATCTACCGGGGGTCTCACTGGAGTTGTCACGGCTGGCCTCCTATCGTGTACATCGAAGAGGATGTACTGATGGTCGCTCCCGGTATAATCCTCAATTACCCGCCAGCCTGCGACTCTTGCCACAAGTTGTTCGTTGGCTAGAGAGACGTCCAGGATCGTCTCTCTGTAGCCAGGTCTTCAACAAGGTTGAGGTCGAGCCTGTGTTGAGTACTGATAGCTGTAGTCTCGACACCACCTCCATGATTCACCTTCCTCTGGAGTCCGGTCTGAACTCCCCCCATTTGGGAGCTTTGGCGCTTAAGTCTCCAGCCATAATGAGATTACCATGCATTTCCCGTAGCGCGTTTTCCAGATCGTCCAGTTTGTTCTGGAAGTCCTCTGTCCGATCATACGGGGTGAGATATACACTGTCATAAGTCATCAAGTAATTTTTCACCCAAATGTATCCGCGTCCGTAATTCTGATCCGACACATTTATTTGTCGGGTGTCTGAGATCCAGACAGTCGCGGTGCCCAATTCGTCGGCGTACCATCCAGCTCCTATTATATTCTGGTACTGTTCGCTGATCAGAACAACATACGCTTATTTCTCAGAGCAGATCTGGGTTAGGAGGTGGGACAGAGTTGGGTTAGGTGATGGAATAAGAGTGACAATAATTACGATATTAATAATAATAATAATAATATCGATAATAATAATAATTACGATATAAGAGATAGTAACGATGATAACGATTTTAATAACGATTATTATAATAGTAACGATAACAGTAAAAATAATAAAAATATTATTAATAATAATGATAATACTGACAATGACAAAAAATAAGGATATAAACGTATATAACGATAATAACGACATTAATAACGACAATGATAATAGTAACGAAAATAACGGTAGCAACGATAAAAATTACGATAATAACGATTATAACGATTATAACGATAATAACGATAATAATAACGATAATAAGGATAACGATAAAAACATTAATAAAGTTGATAATTACGATAATAGTAGTAGTAACAATAACAGCGACAATAATAACGATAATAATAGTAATTTAGTTAATAACTCTGGATTGAAACGATATATATTCTAGCATTACATGAGACTAGATTTTAGGATAAAAATGTGACAGAAACTAAAGAATATAAAATCTTTAAAGGTATGCATGCGATTAAAATTATGATAGGATTGCCAAACTTGGGAACAGACTTATATATCTGTAAATGAGTATTAAACTTTGTCACAGAATTCAAATCCCGCTCAGAAAGGATGTCTCTTTAGACGATGAAATGCAAAAGTATATTATACATTATTATTAATTGTCATGCACCAATAAATAAAGACAACATGAAGAACCTAAATTAAATAGAGGAATTCTGGGACATCCTGGACGATGAAATGTCCAAAATTCCAAAGTCAAATGTAGTGATATTACTTGGAGATTTCAATGCCCAAATAGGAAGAGAGAGAATTCAAAGAACAATAGTGGGAGAATATGCTGCACACCAAAGAACAAATAGAAATAGGATGAAATTGATTACTATTTATAAAAACTTTCAATTGAAGATAATATTGACTTTCTACAGGAAATTGCCAAGAAGAGCTAAAACATGTATTTCTCCAAATCCATGTTTCGAAGGTGATTTTCAAATAGATCATGTAGCTATATCCAAAGAAACATGACGGAAATTATGTGTGTCAAGGTAGTAAGTAGGTGAGAATTTGAATCTGATTACTATTTGTCTAAAATCAAAATCAAATTCTTATCCAACAGAAATCACAGAAGATGGGAAATAATAAATAAGTACAATACAAATAGACTCCAAATTACACAAGAAACTTTGGAAACATTTCAGGAAGAAATAAAAGTAACTCATCATGGAAAGTGGCAAGATTTATTAAAAGAAATAACGAACGCAGCCCAGAAAATATGTGAACTAGCCAAGCATAGAAAAAAACCTTGGTGGAACCAAATATGTGAAAATGCATTACAAGATAGAATAAAACAATGGAAAAAGTGGAAATACTCGGGGAAGACTGAACACCATGATCTATTCAAACAACGAAAGAAAGACGCTGCTAGAATAATAAGGGGAGTTAAAAAATCTTTCGAAAAATCGCATCTTATTGACATGCAAAACAACTTTTTTAAAAATAATTTATGAAATTTCAATCAGACATTTAAGAGTCAATTAAAGGGGTATCAAGCGTCTAGCATATGCTTCAAAGATGAAATTGGTAAATATGGCCTAAGCATTGCGGAATACTGTGAAATAATTGCGAAACACTTTGACCAACTTTTAAACTGCCCTAAACCAAAACATGAATTTGAATTCTCTGAAACAACTGAAAATCTGGAAGAAGATATACCACCCAAAGGTGAAGAAATTGAGGAAGCAATTAACAATCTAAAAAATATTAATGCTAGTGAAGAAGACTCTATAATTGCTAAACTTTTGAAATGGTCTCAATCAAAAGTCATTGAAGAAATGCAGTTAATCTTTGAAGATATTTGGAGAACCGAGAGGTTTCCAGAAGAGAGGAAAGTAACTCTAATTCATCCATTACATAAAAAGGGGAACAGACAGAATGAAGATAACTATAGAGACATTTCTCTTCTGCAAACTGCATACAAGGTAATCTCAAAAATATTGCTGAATAGAATATAATCAACACTTGACAAGCAACGGGGAGAGTAGCAAGCTGGATTTCGAAAAGATAGATCTTCTTCAGAACAAACTTTTAACTAACAATTCATAATTCGCCGTAGGATACTGAATTCAAAAGACATAGTAATAACTTTTATAGATTTTTAAAAGGCATTTGACTCGGTTGGTAAAGAAAACATAGATAAAATAATACGTGAATTGGGAGTTAATAATAAATTGGCCAACTTAATATGTGAAACACTAACTGACACGATATCAAAAGTAAAATTTATGGATGAGATATCTATACCTATTGAGGTAAATATTGGTGTAAGGCAAGATGATGATTAATAACCTCTTCTATTCAACTGAGTTCTAGGAAAAATTGTCAGAATTTGGAAGGTAAAACTATAAGAACAAAACGTTGCGCCAGTTAACTTGGGAAGAAAGAACTAAGGCAATGAAATTAGTTGCCTAGAATTTGCAGACGATTTTGCTATAATGTCAGACAACCTAAAAAGTGCAACAACACAAATCAATCTCTTGGAAGAAGTAGCTGACAAAGCAGGTTTGATATGCTTAGTTCTAAATTATAGATTAGATAAACTAGATGTACCAGAAAGGAGAATCATGAGGATAATTTTAGGTCCAGTGAAAACAACAAAAGTATGGAAATTAATATCTAATGCTGAAATATACAGGAACATAGAGGGCATAACTGAAAGGATAAGGAAAGGAGACTGCAATTTTTGGCCATATTTTCAGAATGGATGAAAACAAATTAAAAAAAGGACACTAGTGTACCTTTGGGAGAAAAAGGCAACAACAAGTCGGATTCAAGAGGTAAAGAAAGATCTAGAAAGATATAATATAAGTGAGGAAGAAACTATAGACACAGAGATTCTTAGAAAGAGGGTATTAAGAATGGAAGAATTCCAAGGTAGATTGGTGGAGACACCTGGTGAAAAGTGGTCTGAGAACAGAAAAAAGAGCACAGTGGAAAGACGAAGGAATATTGGAGGGAACGAAAAAGAAAACAGCTAAGTATGAAGATTTGAAATTGGTATGGGGTCCCCAGCAGGCCTCATCGATAAAATAAGAATAGAAATATAATAATAATAATAACGATGATAACGGCCATAATAATATTAACAATAATAACGATAACAACAATAATAACGATAATAACGATAATAACGTTAATAACGATAATAACAATAATAACGATAATAACGATAATAACGTTAATAACGATAATAACGATAATAACGATAATAACGACAATAATGTTAATAACGATAAAATAATTGTTACGATAATAACATTAATAACAATAATAATAACCATAACATAAATAATAACGGTAATAACAGTAAAAAAATAATATTAAATATAATAAGAATTACGATAATATCGATAATTACGGTAATAACGGTAATAACGATAAAACGATAATAATGATAAAACGATTACAATTATAGTAACATTGATAATGATAATATGAAAGATAGAAGTAATAAAAACGCTAACCACGATAATGATAATATCGATAACGATAACGTAAATATCGACAATAATATCGATTATAACGATAATAACGGTAATAATAACGATAATGATAGTAATAATAATAATAATAAAAATGAAGATAATAACAATAATTACAATAATAATAATAAAAATGATAATAACGATAATAACGATCATATCAATAATAATGATAATAATAATAATAAAGATAATAACGATAATAACGGTAATAACGTTAACAATGATTATAATGATAATAACGATAATAACGCTAATAACGATAAAAATATCATAATAATATCAATTACTATAATGAAAATAATTACTATATTAATAACGGTATTAGTAATAATAATAATAATAATAATAACAATAATAACAATATTAACGGTTATAATGATAATAACGACAATAACATTAAAGGCGATAATATTAACGATAATAACGAAAATAATCTTAATTATAACGATAATAATGAGTTGTTCGTATCGTAATTTCGTTTTTTTTAATGAAAATAGAATACAATTTTCCTATAATGAACAAATATTTTATTAAATTATTTATTGGCCATTCTGGTCCATTACGTTTTGCCATCTTTCTGGTAGTAGAATTATTTGACGATCATAAAATTTTTGGTATTTCCTGACAAAAAACCGATCGAGGTGATATTTGACCAACTAATTTGAAGTGAAGGTTTTACCGTTTAAAAAATTTTGCAGTGACCGTAACAAATAATAATCCGAAGATGCCAGTTCTGGATAATATGGTGCGTCTGGCATTCTAGTCCATTCAAGCTGTAAAAGCTTTTGGCGGTAGATCAATCTTGTATTAGATCTCGCATTAAGTGGTTGGAACACTACACCTATTCTGTTGATTAATTCTGGCCTTTTATGTTGAAATGCATCAGCCGGTTCGTCCAGCTGATGACAGTTGACTTCCGAATTAATTGTTGTGTTATCCGGTAAAATCTCGAAAATAAGATTCCTTTAAAATCCCACCAAACAGATAGCATCATCTTTTTTTGATGGATATTTTGGAAACTTTTGGAAATTCTTTGATCCGGCACATCTTTTTCGCTCCACGATCTCTTACGTTTGACATTGCTATGTACAACCAATTTTTCGCCTCCAGTAATGATACGCTTCAAAAATGGATTCTAGAGCTCGAGGAGAACCACTCCCGTTCTGGTCTGCCGGAACGAACTAATGTCTACCCCTGCAGCGCTGATCTTGATGCGCTGGTGGATAGCACCGACTACGTCTGCGTAGATTTTACTCTTGCGTAGGTTTCAGGTTGATCGCGTCCGGCTTGGTTCTCTTTCTCAGCCTGCCCTTCGATTTGCTCGGCTTCTTTTTATCCTGCGGTGGGGGTTTTGTCGCCTTCTGCGAGGGTTTTTCCTTATTTTTTTCTGCTTGACGACCTCCGTCCACTTAGTGGCTTCGATCGTCGTCGCCTCTTGCTTCGGTCATATGAGGCTTTCTACAGGGAACTGCGTCGGGATTGTAGCTACTCTCTTGTCTGTGCTAACATCTGGTATAGAGTTGGCCCGTGGCCGTTGAGAGACATGGAAGAGGATCCTCGCTCCCTCATTGACTTTGCTCGAGGTTTATACATAAACTCGAGGCAGTCAATGATCTCCTCCAATTCCGGGAACCCTTGCTTGATCGCATTATATACGCTCGGCTGTCTAGTCACAGACGCACTCATATTGGCAAGGAAGATCCTCGCTTGCCCGAGTTTCTCTCTCTCTCTCCATCTTGTATTGTCCCTTTCGATGGCTGAGAACCTCCGTTATTGACGCTTTGAGCAGCGATGTCACTTCCAATTGAAACTGGATTGTTATTAATTTCTTGTTATTGAATTTGATTTTTAATTTGATTCTCCATAGCTTGTTTGATACTCCAGAGTGCCAGGCCGCCTCTGAACGCCGTGTCTCAGGATGAGGGGGGGTGATAACCTTCACAACTACTACCACTGTTGCGAGAGCATTTGGCTATAAGGGCGGGAATGAAGTATCCGCCATTGCCGTTCACATACTTCCTTCATCGACATCCTGAAACTCCCCTGGGTGCGATGCGTTGTCGCCGGGAGTTTCCACGATAACAGCGCTTTACGAATCATCCAGCACATCTCGTTCGGGCAGCGTCAACGTACCCGCTAGACCTCGTGGCCTTGCTGTATCCCTGGCTTGGAGCTCTTACAGGGAACTGACAGCCGTGCCATATGAGCCCTGGTTATAATTTTTTTGGGCAGATTGTACTCTGCGTAGCTCAGGTCCCCACGGCGCTATTCGTCGAAAGAAAAGAAATGCTCAAATCCTCCCCTCGGGGAAATAATAAAATTAATATTACTATTTTATTATTAAACTAAGTTAGACAAGTTCCATTAGCATAACCACGAACTCGTTCGCGTTCCTCCAAATAAATCATTGAATATATAAAACCAGTTGTAGAGTGTCGCGTGATTTTATTTCCTGCAGATCGAACCGCCTCTGGCGCGATGATAATAAGTATTTCATAAACTGCGGACGATATAATGATAAGTACAGCCGTGAGTAGTGTAGAACACGCTAATTGCGTATGCTATGTCTGCCAATAAGTGCGACACTTGTTCGCTAGAGGTTCGAAAAATTAGCTATAGCTCATGCCACTACCACGTAGATCATGGTCAACTCCACAAGCCAACAACAAAGGGCGGCGCATTATTAGTTGCAGTAGTATGTGCAAATTGCGGAGACGACGGAGTGGCCATTGTAATCTAGAATGGATACTGCTGCATGAGTCCTCGGTGGACAGTCGAGTCTGCCGTCCAGCCATAGAATATAGGACGCAAAAGTAACACTAATTAGAAGGCAACACAGGCAACATCCGGAATGGAGTCCTTAGCCACGACAATAAAACCGAACAAATTTTCACAAATAATTCGATAGATTTCGATCTCTAGTCATGAATATTTTCGTAATTAATATTGATAAAAATGATAATAACGATAATAACAATAATAATATTAACAATAATGACGACAAAAGCGATAATAACAATAATAACGATATTAATAATGGCATCGATAATAGCGAAAATAATAAAGATAATAATATTAAGAATAATAATAAGAGTAATGATAGTAATAAAGACAATAACGGTAATAATAAAAACAACGATAATATGGAAAATAATAATAATAACGATAATAATGATCATAACGAAAATGACGATAATAACGAAAATAATAACGATAATAATAATAACAATATTAATAATTGTAATAGACATAATAACGCATATACAGAAAATAACGATAATAGGAGAAATAAATATAATAGTAACCATAATAACACTAATAACTATAATAATAATAATAATATATAATAATAATTATGATAACAACGATAATAAGGATAATAATAATAATAACCATAATAACGGTAGTAACGATTATAACGATAATTACAATAATAACGATAATGATGATAATAATGTTTGTAATAATAAAAATAAAAACAATAATAATAGTAATAATAATTATAATAAAAATAAAAACGATAATAACGACAATAACGTTACTACGGATAATAAGGATAATACCGATAATAACAGTAATAACGAAAATATCGATAATAATGAACATAACGATAATAACAACCATAACGATAATGAAAACGATAAAAATAATAATAATGAAACTAATAATAATATTATAATAATAATAATCATGATAATAAAAATAATAACGATAATAACGATACTTACGATAGTAATAAATATAATAATAATTATAATAACTATAATAATATTAAATATAATGAGGATAAAAATAATAATAACCAAACTAACTATGGAAACAATAAAAAGGTTTATAATGAAAATAACAATAAGGACGACAATAACTAACGATAATAATACGTATAAAAGTAAGGATAATAACAACTATAATAGCGATAATAAAGATTATAAAGTTTATAATAATAATTATAATAATAATAAAAATTATACCGATAATAACGATAATAAGGGTAATATTGATAACAACGATAATAACGACAATAACGATAATAATATTAATATAATGACAATAATAATAACGACTATAATAGTAATGTAAATAATAATAAAGATAATAGCAATATTAAAAACAATGACAACAATAACATTAATAACGATAATAACAATAATAAGAATAATAAAGATGATAACTAATATAAAGATAATAACGATAATAACGATAATAACGATTATAACGACAATAACGAATATAATGACAATAACGTTAGTAATGGCGACAACAACAACAATAACGAAAATAACGGAAATAACGATAATAACGATAATATTAATAATAACGAAAATATCGTTGGAAATAAAGATAATAATACTAATAATAAAGACAATAACGATAATAATAATAATAATAATAATAATAATAACATTAATAACTATAATAACAATTATTAGGATAATAAATTTGATAACGATCATAACGATAAAAAAGATAATAACGGTAATAAAAATTAGAATAATAATAATTATAATAATAATAATAATAATAACGATATTGAAGATAGCAAAGTTAATAACGATAATAATGTTAATAACTACCATAATAATAGTAACGATAATAACAGCAATACTAACGATAATAGTAATAATATCTAAATAACTACAAGCGATCATAACGATAATGATGGCAATAACATTAATAACGATCTTAATAAGGATAATAATAATAAGAACGATAAAAATGATAATAATAATAATAAAGATAATAACGATAATAACGATAATAACGATGATAATGATAATAACGATCATGAATACAATAACGTTAACAACGATATTAATATCGACAATATCAAAAGAACGATAATAATGATAATAATTTTAATGAAGGTAATTACGATAATAACTATAATAACGATAATAACGTTATTAACAATAATAACGATATTTATAATTACAATAAAAACGATAATAACGATAATAACGAAAATAACGATAATAACAATATTTATAATGGAATAATAACGATAAAAACAATAATAACGATAATAATAATTACATTAATAAGGATAATAGCAATTATTATACAAATAATAATATCAAAAATAACGATAATAACGATAAAATAGTTAATAATAATAACAAAAATAACAATAATATCGATAATAACGTTAATAACGATATTAACGTTAATAATAATCTCTACAATAATGATAACAGCGATAATAATAATAATAATATCTCTAATAACGATAATACCGTTAATAATAATAATAATAACGATAATTACGATAACAACGATAACAGCAATAACAATAAGGACTATAATAACGAAAATAAGGATAATAATATTAAGTATAATAACGGTTATAGCGTTAAAAATTATAATAACAAAAAAAATAATAACGATAATAAGGATAATAACGATAATAATAATCCTAATAATAACAATACCTACAACAATGACGGTAATAACGATAATAACAATCGTAATAACTATAATAACAATAATAGCGATCATAACGCTAATAACATTAATACAGATAATAATAATAACACTAATAGCGATAATAACGAAAATGGCGATAGTAACGATAATAATAATATCGATAATAACGGCAATAGCGATAATAATAATAATAATAATAACGATAATAACGATAATATCGATAATAGTAATAATAATAATAGAATAATATCGATTTTAACGATTATAACGATAATAATAATAACAATAGTAAAGATAATGAAGTAAATAACGATTATAAAAATAAAAACAATAGAATAATGACGATAATAAGGAATATAACGATAATAACGATAATAATGATAACAATAATAACGATAATAACGATAATAACGATCAGAACGATAAAAATAATAACAATAATATCGATAATAACGATAATATAAATAACAATAATAACGATAACAACGATTATAACGATAAAAATAATAACGATAATAACATAAATAACGAGAATAATAGTATCAATAATAATAATAATAATGGAAATAGCAATAATAACGATAACTATGATAACATTAATAACAAAAATAACGGTATAAACGATTTTAACGGTAATAATAATAAGATTAAAAACGATAATATCAATAATTATAATAATAATAATATCGATAACAACGATAATAATAATAACAATAATAACGATAATGACGATAATAACGTGAATATTAACAATAGTAATAAAGTTGATAACGATAATAACGATAATAAAAATAATATAGTTATTAATAATAATAATATCTAAAATAATAAAAATAATAACGTTAATAACAAAAATAAAAATATCAACGATAATCACGACAATGACGATAAATCCATAATAATAATAATAACAATAAGAACGATTATAATGATTATAAGGATATTAAAAATAATTCTAATAATAACGATAATAACGATAACAACGAAAACATCAATAACAATAATGACGATGATAAAGACAATAACGATTATAATAAGAATAATAATAACGGTTATAACGTTAATAATAATAATAAAAATAACAACATTAGTAATGATATTAAGTGTAATAACTATAATAACATTATTAATATTAACATAACTACTATGATAACGATAATAACGATAAAAGCGATAATAATAATCGCAATAATAAAAATAATAACAATAATAGCGATATAAATGTTATTAACGATTATTTCGGTAATAATAATAACACTAATAACGATAATAACGAGAATAATAATAATAATAATAATGATAATAAAGATAATAAAGATTATAACGATATTAATGATAATGATCTACAATAATGATTATAATAACGATAATAATAATAACAATATAAAAATAATAACGATAATTACGATACAAACGATAACATCATTAACAATAATGACGATAATAACGACAATAAGCATACTAATAATAAGAATAATAACGGTTGTAACGTTAATAATAATAATAATAACAACAATATTAACGATAATAACGAGATACAACGATAATAACGATAATGACGATAACAATTATAAATATAATAACGAAAATAACGATAATAATTATAACAAAAATGACAATAATAATGGTAATAATAATAATAGCGATAAAATTACTAACAATAATAACAAAAATTACGGTAATAATGATTTTAACGATAAAAATAATAACAATAATAACGATCATGTCAATAATAGGGATTATAATATTAACAATAATATCGATAATAAGAATAATTATAAAAATTAAGAATAACGATAACAACGATAATAATAATAACAATAATAACAATAATAACGAAAATATGAATAACAATAATAACGTTAATAACGCTAATAACGATGTTAATAATTATAATAATAACGATAATAACTATACTATTGTTAATAACGGTAATAATAATAATAATAATAATAATAATAACGAAAATAATAATAATAACGATAACAATATAAACAATAATAACAATCAAACCGATAATAAACAGAATAATAATATCTATAATAAAGGTAATAACGATAATAATAAAAATATTATTAACGATAATAACGATAATAATGATAAGAATTATAATAATAATAAATTATAAACGATAATAACAATACCAATAATAAAGATAATAACGTTAATAACAATAAAAACAATAATAACATTATTAATAACATTAATAATGTTAATAACGATAACAACAATATTAATAATTGCAATAATAATGATAATAACGATAATAGTGATAATTATAATAATAATAATAAAGATAATAACGATAATAACGAACACAATAATAATAATAATAAAATAATAGGGATAAAACGATTATAACATTAAAAATAATAACAATAATAACGATAATAGCGATAATAACGATAATAACTATAATAATCATAACAAAAACCACAATAATAACGATAATAGCGATAATAACGATAATAACTATAATAATCATAGCAAAACGCACAATAATAACGAAAATGATGATAACGATGGTAATAACGATTATAACGCTAATAATAATCATAACAATAATATCGATAATAAAGATAATAACGATAATAGCGTGAATAATAATAACGATAACAACGATAATAACAATACTAATAAATACAATAATAAAAATGATAACGGTAATAAAGATAATAACGATAATAATAATAAAAATAATCACCATAATAACGATAATAACAGTAATAACGATAATAATAATAATAACAATAAAGCGATAATAACAGTCATAAATATATTAAAAATATTACCGAAAATAACGATACTAAGGATTATTATAATACTATCCATAATTAGGATAAAAACGATAATGTCTATAATCACAATACTAATGGTAATAACGACAATAATAATTATAATAATAATAATAACAACAATAACGATAATAAGAATAATAATAACAATAACAAAATGAAAGATAATAACGATACTAATCATAATAACGATGAAAATTACAGCATATATAACGACAATAACAATAATAATGGTAATAATTATAATAACAATAATAAAGATAATGACTGTAATAATAATTCTACTAATAAAAAAAAAATAATAATAATAATAATGTAAATAGTAACGATAATTACGAAAATGATAATACTAACATAATTAGCGAAAGTAACATTAATAACGATAATAACGATAATAACGGTAAAAATAATAACAATAATAAAGACTATAACGATATTATTAATAACGAAATCAACGATAATAATAATCAAAATAATAACAATAATAACTGTAATAACGATAATATTATTAAAGTAATAAAAATAATTACTATAATGACGGTAATAATAATAACGATAATATAAATAATAACGATAATATCGAAAATTATAAAAATAAAATAGCGCTAATAACATTAATAATAATAACCATAATAACGATAATAAAGATAATAATATCATTGATAATAATAACATTAACAATAATAATAATAATAATAAAGATAATTACGATAAGGACGAAAACACCAATAACAATTGTGACGTAATTAACGACCATAACAAAAATAATAATAACAATAATAACGATAATGACGTTAATAAAGATAATAGCGATATTAGCGGTGTTAATAAAATCTATAATAGCGATAATAAAAATAATTATAAATATAAAAATTACAATAATTATAATAACGTTAATAGCAATTATAATAATTAAATTAATAATGATAATAACGATATTAACGATAATAATAATAATGATAATAATAACGATAATAACGAAAATTTCGAAAATAATAATAATAATAATAAAGTACTATCGATAATAACGATTATGACGATAATAATAATAACAATAGTTACGATAATAACGATAATAACGATAATAAAAATATTAATAATAATAATTATTTAAATTATAATAATAATAATAACAATCATAACGATACTAACGATAACAACGATAATAAGATTAATAATATAAAAATCATAACGATTATAATGCTTATAAAGTTAATATTAATAACAATAATATCGATAATAATGATGATAAAGACAATAACGATAATAATAATAACAATAATAACTACGATAACGATAATAACCATAATAATAATAACAATAATATAGATCATAACGAAAATAATGATAATAGTAATAACACTAATAACGATAATAACGATAATATCTATAATAACGATAACAATAATAATGATGATAACGATAACAACTATAATCATAATAACAACAATAACCATCATAACCATAATAACGATAATAATGATAATAACAGTAACAATTATCGTCATTATTGTTATTGATGTTATCGTTCCTATCGTAATTATCGTTATAATAATTATTATTATTGTTATTATTACAATCGTTATAATCGTTATTATCGTGTTTGTTGTTATAATTATTATTAACGTTATTATCGTTATTACCGTTATTACAGTTATTACATTTATTTCCGTGTTTATCGCTTTATCGTTATTATTATTGTTCTTATATTTATTATCAGTATTATCGTTATTAATATAATTTTCGGTATTATTTTTACTATTATTATTGTTATTATCATTATTATTATTAACGTTATCATCTTTATCATCGTTATAATTGTTATTATTAGTATCGTTATTATCTTTATAACCGTTATTATTGTTATTATTGTTATTATAATTATCGTGATTATCGTTATTATCGTAATCGTCGTTCGTAATGTTATTATTATCATCGTTATTATCGGTTTTATCGTTATTATTATTATCGTTATTATCGTTTATATCTTTTATATCGTCAATAAGGATAATAATAATAATAATAAATATAATAACTATAATATTGATAATAATAATAACAATAATAACAATAATAACGATAATATTAATAACAATAATAAATATAATTACGATAAAAACGATAATAATGGTAATAACAATAATGATAAAATCGGAAACAATAACAATAGTAATAAAATAAAACCGATTATAACGATAATAATAATATCACAAATAATAATAATTGCGATAATAACTATAATGACGTTATCAATAATAACAATAATAACGATAACAACGATAAAAACGATAGTACCAATAATAACGTTAATAACAATAATAAGAATAATAAGGATAATAACAATAATAGCGATAATAACGGTAATAACGACAATAATAATAATAAAAATAATAACGATAATAACGACATTAATAATAATAATTATAATAATAATATTAATAATAATAATATTATAACGTAATAACGATAATAACGATAATGACGAAATTAATAATAACAATAACAAAGATATTAGAAACAAAAGTAATAACGATAATAACGATAGTAATGATAATATCGATAATAATAGTAATAGTAATAAAATAATAACTATAATAAGGATTATGAAGATAATAATAATAACAATCATAACGATAATAACGATAGTAACGAAGAAAGCGGTAATAACGATAATATAACACTAATAATAATAACTATAATAGTAATAATAATAATAATAAATATAAAGATAATATTGATTATGACGATATTAATAGTAATAACAATAATAACGATAATAAAAATAATTAAATTAATATGGAGAATAGATATATTAACGAAAATAACGATTATAATAAGTACATTAATTACGATAATAACGATAATAACGATAATAATAATATTAGTAACGTTAATAATGGTAATAACGATAATAACGATATTAATAAAAATAATATCTACAATAATTACGTTAATAACGTTCATAATACAAATAATTATAGTAACGATAATAACGGTAATAACGATAATAATATTAACGATATTATCGAAAATAAAGATAACATCAGTAACAATAATAACGACAATAAAGATAATAATAATTACAATAATAACAATAATAACGATAATAGCGATAACAATAATAACGATAATAACGAGTAAAACGTTAATAATAATAACAATAATTACGGTAATAACGTTAATAAGGATAATAATAATAGCTACATTATCGATAATAACGATAATATCGATAATAAAAATAATAATAATAGAATGTTACCGATAATAACGATAATAAAAATAATTATAAAAATAATAATAACAATAATAACGATAAAAACGATACTAACAATAATATTTAGTTTAACAAAAATATGATAATATCGATAATAATAATAATAATAATAACGATACATGACGATAATAATGACAATAACGATATTAATAATAATAATAACTGTAATAATAACGATAAGAACGTCAATAATAGATATAACATTATTAACGATATTGACGATAATAACGATGAAACGATAATAACAATAATAACAATAATAACGATAATAACAATATTAACGATAATTATGATAATAAAGATAACATCAACTACAATAATAACGATAAGAACGAAAATAAAAATAATAATAATAATAATTATAACGATAATCATAATAACATTAATAATGATATTAATAACGATATTAATAATAACGATAATAATAATAACATCAATAACAATAAATGCAATATTAACTATAATAACGATAATAAGGAAATTAACAATAATAATAATTATAATAATAAAAATAATAACGATATTAACGATATTAATAATTTCAAGAATAGCGATAATAACGATAATTACGAAAACAAAAATAATATTAATAACGAGAATGACGATAATAACGATGATAATAATTACATTAATAACGAGAATAACTATAATAACGATAATAACTTGAATAACGATATTAACGATAATAATAACAACAATAATTGCGATTTTATCAATAATTATAAAAATAACATTAATAATAACAACGATAATTATGATATTGACGATAATTCTAGTAGTAAAAATAATATCATATAATAACGATAATAAGGATAATAATAATAATTATAATATCAATAATAAAGATAATAACAATAATAACAATTATATGGATAATAATAATAATAACGAAATTAAAGATAATAACGACAATATCGATAATAACGATGATAATAATAACATTAATAACGATAACTGTAATAATAATTATAACAAAATAACGATAACTACGAAAATAATAATAATAACATAATTAGCGATAGTAACAATAATAACGATAATAATGATATTAATAATAATAATAATTATGGTAATAACGATTATAAGGAAGATAATAATTACATTAATAACTATTGTAACGATATTTTCGATAAAAATAATAATAATAATAACAAAAATAACGATAATAACGTTAATGTGGATAATAATAAGAAAGATAACATTGATAATAGTAATAAGAATAATATCGATAATATCGATAGTAACGATAATATTACTACAGTATAACGATAATGACGATAATATCGATAATAATAACAATAATATAGATAATAACGTTAATAATGATAATAACGATAATAACATGATAAAAATAACATTAATAATTATCTTGAAGATAATAACGTCAAAAACGTGAAAACGATGATAATAAAAACATTACGAAAACATAATGAAAAAAATAATAACAGTTACAATAATTAGAAAACTAATAATAACAATAATAAAGATAATAACGATAATAATGATAATAAAGATATTAATAAGAGTAATAACGTTAATAACGATAATAACAATAATAATATATGCAAGAATAACGATTATAACGATAATAACGATAATAATAAAACTAATAGTAATAACGATAATAATAATAATAATAATAATAATAATAACGATAATAAAGATAATGATGATAAATATAAAAACGATAACAACGATAATAATAATCACAATAATGACTATAATGACGATAATAATAATAACAGTAACAACGATAATAACGATAACATTAATATCGATAATAATGTAAATTACGATAATAATAATAACAGTAATAACGATAATAACGATAATAACGTTATCAACGATAGTAATAATAATAACTTTATTAACGGAAATAACGATAATAACGATATTAGTAATAATAAGAGCAACCATAATAACGATAATAAAGATAATAATATCATTAATAATAATAACAATAACATTAATAATAATAATAATGATAATTACGATAACAACGATAACTCAAACAACAATAATGACGATATTAACGGCAATAACGATAATAATGATAATAATAATAAAATAATGACGATAATAACTATTATAAAGAAATAAAAATTACAACAACAGCGATAATACTGAAAATAACGATAATAATTATAATAACAATAACAATAATAAAGATTATAACGGTAGAAACGATTATAATAAAAACGATAATAACAATAATAAATATAATAATAATAATAATAATAACGATAATAACGATAATATCGATAATAATAATAATAATTATAAAATACTCACGATTATAACGATTATGACGATAATAATAGTAACAATAATAACGATAATAAGGATAATGACGAAACTAATAATAATAACAGTAATAACTATAATAACGATAATAACGTTAATAACTATAATAATGGTATTAATAATTAAAATAATAACGATAACAACGATAATAAAGATGATACTAATTACACTAATAACGAGAATAACGATAATAACGTTAATAACAATATTAACGATAATTACGATAATAACGAAATCCACAACTACAATAATAACGATAATGACGAAAATAAAGATTATAATAATAGTAATTATAACGATAATCATAATAACATTAATAATGATATTAATAACGATATTAATAATAACGATAATAATAATAACATCAATACCAATAACTGCAATATTTAGGATAATAATGATAATAACGATAATAATGATAATAACAATAATAAGGATAAGAATAAATATATTAGCGATAGTAATAATAATAGCAATAATAACGATTAGAACTATAATAACTTTAAAAATAATAATAATAAGAAGTGTAATGACTATAATAACGAAAATAATAATAACAACAATGGTAACAATAAAAACAATAATAGCACTAATGTCGATAATAACTTTAATAATAATATCAAAAATAAGGATTATAATGAAAATAACAATAATAATAATTAGAATAGAATAATAACAATAATAGTGATAATAACAGTAATAATGATAACAATAATAACAGTAATAACAGTAATAATGATAACAATAATAACGATAATAACGATAATAATTATAGTATTAATAACAATAATGACGACTATAACTTTTATAATAATAACAATAATAACGATAATAACAAATTTTAACGGAAATAACGATAATAATGTTAATATAAATAATAACGATAATAATAATAATAATAATAATAATAAGTTTAAAAATAATAACATTAATTTCGAAAATAACAATAATGAAGATAATTATGTTAAAAACATTAATAACGATATTAATTACAACAATGACTACAATGATAATGATAATAACGATAATAACGATAATAACGATAATAACAAAAAGAACGATAACAATAAAAATGATAATAAAGATAATAACGATTATAATCATAATAACGATAGTAACGGTAATAACGATAATAATAATAATAATAATAGTAACATTAATAAACGTAATGACGATAAAAACGTAAATAACAATAACATTAATAACGACAATTACAATAATAACTATAATAAATGTAAGAATAATATCAATATTAACGATAATAACGAAAATATCGAATATAGCGATATTAATATTAATAATAGCAACAATAATAACGATAATAACGCTAATAATAAGAACAATAATAACGATAATAACAGAATATCTGTAATAATAACAATAACAATAATAATTATAAAAACGATAATAACCATAATAAAAATAGTAATAATAGACACAATAACGATAAAATCGATAATAACGATAATAATAGAAACAATAATAATAATAATAACGATAATAACGATAATAACTACATTAACGATAATAACGATAACAATAATAATGATGATATCGGAGTTCCATTATGGAGTAGATTCGGAAGGGACGTATCGCCGAGCGCTCCGCATTTCGTGCGACTTTTCGTAATTTTTTCCATTCCATCGGCTCTAAGTTTCAAACCTTCATTGTGAATTGCTAAACGGCGAGCATGTGGAGATAATAATCGGGTCAAGAGATCGAACATCTTTCGTGTTTTTTGTGAAAGTGTGTCCTGTTTCATTGTCGAGGCATTGTTCGCCATTACGTGGGATTTGCGGGACCTATATTCTATGGTTGGACGGCAGGCCCGTTCTCGCATCGAGGTCTTACTCAGCGCAATCTACTCCAGGGAACGGTGAAAGCGCCGCCTGCAGCGCAGGTGTCATCTACAATTATGATTAGTGTTTGGCCGCCGTTTAGGGTTGGCTGATAGAGCGGACCAAGATCCACGAGGTATGGGACGCCATCTCTGATGTTGCCCAGTACTGCCATCTGGGCCGTGATAGTTCTGCTAACTATACTCTATGGCTGGACGGAAGACTCGTCGTTTTATCATGTTATGCTGCGCCATCTACTCTGGACAACGGCGGAAATGCCGCTGCCAACGCAAGCGGCGTCTACTTTCACCTCTAGGAAATGCGAAATATTTTTCTTCATCACTCAATGTCAATCAAAAAATAAAGTCACTCACAGTCAACTGTTGGTTGTATATTTCCAATGCTTCAATTTGTAGGAACGCGGAGGCGATCATTATGATATACATGGAACTCATCAAATTTCAAATTTCATTTTATTTATATATAATATACATTCATTAAAAAGAATAATACAACAGCATTATTATTATTATAAACCATGGGAAGAAGTGGAGCATTCCTCTTCTTCCGACGAGTAGAAATGTCGGGATCCGAGATAGGAGAAGTACAACCTCCCAAAAAAAAACCAGTGCTCATCTGGCCCGTATGACAGCACCCTGTAGGGGCCCCAAGCCAGGGTTACGACAGGGCCATGAGGACTAGCGGGTACGTTGACGCTGCCCGAAAGGGATGTGCGGAATGGTAAGTAAGGCGCGGTTCTCGTGGAAAACACCCAGCGTCAACGAGTCGCACCCACGGGAGTGTCAGAATGCCGATGAAGGAAGCAGGTGAACGGCAAGGGCGGATGCTTCATTCCCGACCTTATAGCCAAAAGCTCTCGCAACAATGGGGGTAGTTGCGAGGGTGATCACCCCCCCACTTTCGGAGGAACCGTGTTCGGAGACGGTCGGGCACTCTGGAGGAAAAAAAACAACTACATTGAAAATAAAAGTATGAACAAGATAAATTTAAAGGAACTAAATAATATACAAGAAAACAACTCAGAATCAACTGTAAAAAAACATCGCTGCTCAAGGCGACAAAAACGTAGGCTCTCAGCTTACGAAAGGGACACCACAAAATGGAGAGACAGAGAAACTCGCTCAAGCGAAATTCCTCCTTGCAAAAATGAAGTTGGCTATTGCAAGACGGCCAAATGTGAACAACATGATATAGCAAGGACTCTCAGAACTGGAGGAGATAATAGATAGTCACGAGTTCATCTACAAATCTCGAAATGAGGTTAATAAGGGAGCGAGGAAACTCGACCAAGTTTCTCAGAGCCCTTGGGGAAATACTGCAACTGAGTCCGGCGCAAGTAAGAGAGTAGTCACAAGCCCGCCGCAGATGCATGATGAAAGCCTCAATAAACCGAGGCAAGAGGCGACGACGACCGAAGCCACCATGTGGTCAGAGGTCGCCAATAAGAAAAGAAACAAGGAGAAATCAGCTAAGAAGGCAACGAAACACCCACAGGAGGAAGAAAAGGAGCCGAGCAAATCGGAAGACAGGCCGAGAAAAAGAACGAGGCCGGGCGCGATCCTCCTGAAACCTGCGAATGGAAAATCATACGTAGACGTAGTCGGAGATATTGACCAGCGCTTTAAGACGACCGCCACAGGGGTAGATGCTAGATCGGTCCGGCAGACCAGAACCGGCGGAGTTCTCCTCGAACTCAAAAGGACCACTGCGGATATCAGGGCCTCATTCGCTGAAACCCTGAGGAAAGTAGTAGGAGAAACGAGCAGAGTCACGAAACTAGTTCCTAGAGCTACGCTCGAGATACGGGACTGCGATTGTTGCACATCTGTGGTGGAAGTCAAGGAGGCCCTAAAGAGGACCCTGCCAGACTACGCTGGAAAATAAGAGGTGAAATCGACGAACCCCAACGCGAGACAACAACACCTAGCCCCCGTCAGACTAAAAGAGGAAGCAGCTGGGAAGCTTTTAAAGGCCGGCCGAGTGCTGGTCGGTTTCATCAGCTGCAGGGTTAGGCGAAGAACGGAAGTGAGTCGATGCTACCGCTGTCTGGACTACGGTCACAATAGCGGCTCGAGCAAGGGCCCTGATAGCAGCAAGTATTGTCATTTCTGCGGTAGCACAGGTCACAAGATCAAAGACTGGAAAGTCAGCGAGCCTACTTGTTTCTTGTGCTCCAATAGCGAGGATGATCCTAAGAAGCACCTAGCGGGATCAAGGGCCTGTAAAGCTTTCCAGGATGCGCATGCAACAGCCAACAAGAGGAAGACAAGATGAGAGTACTTCAGGGTAATCTCAATAGGAGCAGGACGGCGCACCACTTCCTAACCCAGCTCTGTTCTGAGAAAAAAGCTGATATAGTTTTAATCAGCGAACAGTACCGGGACAGAGCAGGAATAGGATGGTACGCAGACGAATTGGGCACCGCGGCCATCTGGATCCCAGATCCCCGACAAATTCATGTGTCGGATCAAGGATCCGGACGCGGTTACGTTTGGGTGAGACATAAATCGGCGACATATGTGAGCGTATACCTCACCCCGAACGACCGGATAGACGACATCCAGACCAAATTAGACGATCTGGAAGACGCACTGAGGGAGAGGCAAGGCGATCTCATCGTGGCAGGTGATCTCAACGCCAAAGCTCTCGAATGGGGGGAGACCAGGCCGGACTCCAGAAGAGAACGAATCATGGAGTTGGTGTCGACACTACAGCTAACAGTACTCAACACAGGCTTGACATCAACCTTCGATAGGCCTGGCTACAGAGAAACAATTCCGGACGTCTCTCTAGCCAATGAGCAACTGGTGGCAAGAGTCGCAGGCTAGCAGGTAATTGAGGATTATACCGGGAGCGATCATCAGTATATCCTCTTCGATATACACGATAGGAGGCCAGCCGTGACAACTCCAGTAAGACCCTCCAGTAGATCATTGCAAAAATGGATCGAGAGAGGCTGCCTTCGGTCTTAAATGAAGGATGGAGATTCCTTCGAATTGCTTTCGCGAATCTATCGCCTCATGCGCAAACCAGGAGGATTACTGCAGCAACTATGCAGCTCATCCAAAACGCATGCACGATAGCGGTGCCAAAGACGAAAAAAAAATGGCAAAGGCGTCCTACATACTGGTGGACGAACGAGATCGCAGATCTACGTAAGAAGTGCTTAAGTCTCCGCCGTGTAGCACAACGAGCGAAGTGACGCGACCTCGACGCTGCTCCCTTGGCTTCAGAGTATCAGGCGGACAAAAAAAGCTCTCAAGAGGGCCATCAAGGCCAGTCAACGTCGGTGCTGGAAGGAACTGTACTTGGAAATCGATCATAATTCGTGAGGATTATGGTATCAGATCGTCACAAGTAAGCTGGGGACACGAATGCAAGGTATCCCTCAGGACGCTAGATTGTTGGAATTCATTCTGCATACTCAATTCCCCTCACAGCCGAAGAGAGAGATTAGCACGGCAGCGCCTGGCAAAAGGCGCCACAATTTACAGAGGTGGAGTTATTCAGGGCCGCATCATTTATGCGGAAGAAGAAAGCTCCAGGACCTGACGGACTTCCAGGAGAATTAATTAAAGCTGTCGCGGAGAGTCACCCTAAGCTCTTGCTATACATGTATAACATGTGCTTCCGGGAGGGCATCTTCCCCGCCCCGTGGAAGAAAGCGAGTCTTGTGCTCATCTGCAAGGGCAAGGGTCCAGCAGATGCAGCTTCGTCATACAGAACCATCTGTATGCTCGATACGGCTAGCAAGCTCCTGGAGAAGCTGCTTATGCCACGGCTGCACGCAACCGTGAGGGCAGCGTGGGATCTTGCTGCCCTCCAATATGGATTTCGATCAGGCCTCTCCACCATCCACGAAGTTCAGGAGATTGTCAAGGCCGCTAAAATGACGGAACGCGGGAATCACCATTCCCGCCCTTTGTGTCTGCTGGCCACCATAGACGTGTGAAACGCCTTCAACTCCGTCAGGTGGGACTTGGCAATGGAAGCGCACGAACGTAATTTCAGAGTCCCGGGGTACCTTCTCCGAATACTCGGGGATTATCTAAACGATCGCTTCTTAGAATACAATACTGACGATGGTCCAAGAAGCTTGGAATTGACATCGGGGCCAGCTCAAGTCTCCATACTAGGACCGAATATCTGGAATATTTTCTACGACGCTATCCTACATATGGCAGTCCCTGAAGGTGCTTTCTGATTGGGTACGCTGATGACATTGCAGTTGTCATAACAGCAAGAGACGCGGAGCGGGCACAGCTGGTGCTCAACCAGGTAATGCGCAGAGTCATCTCCTGAATGGAAGAACACGGGCTAACCTTAGCAGCCCAGAAAACAGAGATCGTGCCACTAACGAAGAAGCACATCAACACCTTGCTCAGTTTCACCGTAGGAGACGCGACGGTCCAGACGAAGTAGTCAGTCAGGTACCTAGGAGTAACCCTCGATTGCAAACTCACTTACGGACAGCATATATAAAGGGTAGCTGACAAGGCGGCAAAAGTAGTTGTCACGCTGGGCACACACATGGCCAATGTCAACGGCCCCAGGACGTGCATTAGGCGACTATTCATGCGTGTCGCCGAAGAAGTGATGCTGTAGGCGCAGAAGTATGGGCCGAGGCGCTGCGAAAGGAGAATTATCGCAAGCGCATAGCCGCGGAACAGAGGAGGGGCGCTCCCCGAATCGCGTCGTCCTACTGCACGGTCTCTGAACTCGCGGTGCTAGTGGTCGCGGGGGTAATACCCATATATCTACTAGCCCAGGAGAGACAATTGGTCCACCAGCAGAGGACCGTTTTGGGTAAGGAGGAGGCACCAAGGCTCGCCTGGTATACCAGCATCGAGACCTGACAAAGCAGATGGGACCAGGTTACTAGGGGCAGATGGACTGCCCGACTCATCGGTCGACTTGACAACTGGATAAACCGGGAGGCGGGAAAGGTAGATTTCTACCTCACCCAATTCCTGACTGGGAATGGCTTATTCTGTTCCTACCTCGCAAAGATGAGGAAAGCAGCAGATGGCAACTGCTCCTATGGCGACTCAACCGTTGACGACGCCCACCACACATTTTTCATATGTGCACGTTGGAGCGCCGAACGATTTGCCTTGGAGCAGGAGCTCGGAGACATCTCGCCGGAAAACATTGTGGAGAAAATGCTGCGAGGGCAGAAGCAGTGGAACATGGTTGCCTACTACGTGAGGGCAATCTTATGTAAGAAGAAGAAGGAGATGGACGGCCCATAGACGTGCCACAAACGTTGCTCCAGGTTCCTGCACGTAGAGCCAAATTGAGGGAGTCCAATTAATGGAACATGATGTAGTGGTACCACTCCCAAGTAATGTCAAATGACGGTGACGGAATGGTATCAACATGCCACCAGGATGGATATGAGTTTAGTCGGTAGTGCCTATTTTAACGCTGAGCACGACATTCCAGGGACATTAACGGGGGACCCAAATGGTAAAGGGTTCCTATAGGGTCTCTGGGTGAGTGCGTATAGCTAAGCATTCTCAGACCATCAAAAAAAAAATAATAATAATGATTATATCGATAATAGTTACAATATTTATAACAATAATTACAGTAGTGGCGATAATAACGTTAATAGTAATAACAAAAATAAAGTAAATAATGAAAATAACGATACTAATAATAATTATAATAAAATAAAAACTATTTTAACGAGTATAACGATAGTAATAATAATAACAAATCGTAACGACAATAACGACAATAACGATAATAATAATAAAAAAAATAATCCAATAACAATAAATACGATATTAACAATAATAACGATAATATTAAAAACAATAATAACGATAATATCGATTATAACTATAATAGTAAAGATAATAAAAACAATAATAACGATAATTACGTTAATGGCGGTAATAATAATATTAACAATAAAAACGATAATAATGATAATAACGATAAAAGTAATAACAATAATAACAATAATAAGGAACATAATAATACTTACAATTACGATAAAATGATAATATCGATAATAACGTTTATCATATTAATAGCACTTATACCAATAATACGATAATCACGATAATTATAATAATAACAATAATAAACATAATAACCTAAATAACGATAATAACGAAAATAGTAACAATAACGATGATATCAATAATAATGATAATAATAATAATAATAACAATCATAACGATATTAACAATAATAGCGATAATACCGATAATAACGACAGTAATAATACTAACGATAATAACAATAATACCAATAATAATAATACCAATTATAATGATAACAATGATTAAAATACTAATAAAAATAATAATATTAATAAAGATAATAACGATATTAATGTTAATAATAATAATTTTAATTTAATATAAACGATAATAACGATAGTAACAAAAATTATGATAACAATAGTAAAGATAATAACGATAATAACGATTATAACCCTAAGAATAGAAACAATATTAACAATAAAAACGATATTATCAATGATAATAATGAAAAGAATAACTAAAATAATAATGAAAATATTATCGATAATATCGGTAATAACGATAAAAAAGGTAATAGCGACAATAATATTAACAATAATAAAGTCAATAACGATTATAACGGCAATAATAATAATAATAATAATAATAATAACGTTAATAAAAATAGTAGTAATAATGGCAGTAAAAAGGATAATAAAGGTAATAAGAATGATAACATTATTAACTATAATAACGATATGAGTCATACTATCGATAATAACTAAAATAACGACAATAATAATGAAAGTATATTTAAATAATAATGATGGTTACGATAATTCCGATAATAATGATAACAATAACTACTATAATAAAGATATTAATAATAACGCTAATAACGATAATAACCATAATTGTAAGAATGAAAATAACAATAATAACGGCAATAACGATTAAAACGATAATAACGGTAATAATAATAATAAAAATAATAACGACAATAACGATATTATGAATAATAATAATAATGTATAATAACGATTATAAATACAATAATTATAAAAACGATAACACCGATGATAAGCATAATAACTATAATAGCGATAATAGCGATAATAGTAATAATAACAATAATAGTGATTATAATAATAATAACAAAATTTATAATAAAATTTAATAAATAATAACTATAATAACGATAATAATGATAATAACGACAAGAATAATAATATTAATAACAATAATGACGATAATTACGATAAGAACTGTATTATTAATATCAATAATAATTATAGTAACGATAATTACAATAATAAAAATAACAATAATAACGATAATAACGATAATAACGATAATAACAATAACAACGATAATGTACATAATAAAAATAAAAAATATAAAAACTATTTCGATAAAACGACAATAACGATTAAAATAATAATACTAACTATGAAAACCATAATAACGATAATAATTATAATAATACTAACGATAATAACGATTATAAAAATAATAACAGTAACAATAATAAAGGTTATAACGATAATATCAATAATAATAATAATAGTAATAACGGAAATAACGAAATTATCGACAATTATAATAATAATAATAGAATAATAAGATATTAAGGATTATAACAATTATAATAATAATAATAATAACGATGAAAATGACAATAACGATAATAATAATAACAATAATAATGATTATAACGATAATTACGATAACAACGAGAACATCTTAACAATACTGACGGTAATAATCACAATAATCATAATAATAATAAGAATAATTACGGTTGTAACGATAATAATAAAAATAACAACAATATAAACGTTAATAACAATAATAACAATAAAAATGAAAAGAACGATAATAATAATAACTATATTAACGATAATAATATAACAATAATAACAACAATAATGAAAATAACGATTATAATAATAATTATAATATAAAAATGTCGATAATAACGATAATAATGATAATAATGATAAAAATAATAACGTTAATAACGATAATAACGATCGTAACGATAATAATAATAAAAACAATAACGATAATAACGATAATAATAATATAATAATAACGATAACAACGATAATAATAATAACAATAATATCGATAATAACGATAATAATAACAACACTAATAACGATAATAATGATAATAACGATAATAACGATAATATCGACAATACTGATAATAGTGATAACAACGATAATAACGGTAATAATATCATAACGACGATAGTAACTCTATTACCGTAAATATGATAACAATAATAACGATATAAACGATAACAACGATTATATCAATGACAATAAGTATAATAACAATTAAAACAATAGTAAGGATAATAATATTAACAACGATAATAACGAGAATAACGATAATATAATTACCAATGTTATTGTCGGTAATAATAATATTGAAAATAATAACGAAAATAACGATAATAACGATAATAACGATAATAACGTTAATAATAATAATAAAAAAATAACGATAATAACAATAATAATGATAATGGTGATATTTACGATTACAACGATAACAACATTAACAATAATGACGATAGTAACGACCATAACCTTAATAAAAATAAGAATAATTACGGTTGGAAAGATATTAATAATAATAATAACAACAATATTAACGATAATACCAATAATAAAGATAATATTAATAAAAACAATAATAACGATTCTAACAATAGTTATAAAAGTAATAATCACAAAAATGACGATAATAACGATAGTAACAATAATATTAATAGTAACATTAATAATGATATTAAAGAATATAAAAATAATGATAATAATAATAATGACAATAATATTAATAATAACGATAATAACAATAATAACGATAAAAAAATTATCGATAATATCGAGAAAACGATAATAACAATAATAATAATAATAATAATAATAATAACAATAATAAAGTTTTTAACGATATTAATAATTACAAGAATAGCGATAATAACAATAAATACGATAATACCGTTAGTAACGATAACAACAATAATCACGATGATAATAATTACATTAATAACGAGAATAAAGATAATAACGTTAATAACGATATTAACGATAATAATAATAACAATAATAAAGATAATAACTAAATAACGATAATAACTAAATAACGATAATAATAATAACATTAACAACAATATTAACGATAATAATAAAATTAACGATAATAATAATAAAGATATTAATGATAAAAATAATAACAATAAAAACGATAATAACGAAAATGACGATTATAATAATAATTATAATAGAATAATGACGATAATAATAATAATAATGATACCAATAATAACGTTAATAACGATAATAATGGTCATAACCATAATAATAATAACAATAATATCGATAATAACGATATTGATAAAAACAATAATAACGGTAATAAAATTAATAAAGATAAAAAAAACAATAATATCAATAATAACGGTAATAACGATTTTAGCAACAATAATAATAAAAATAATAACGATATTAACGATTATAACGATAATAATAATAACAATGATAAAGTTTAAAACTATTATAACGATAATAATATTAACAATCATAAAGATATTAACGAAAATAACGATAATTATAATAACAGAGATAACAATAATATCGGTAATGACAATAATAATGATAATAACGATGATAATTATTTCATCAATAACGAGAAAATCGATAATAACGATAATAATATTAAAAATAATAACGATAAAAGCAATTTATATAAAAATAGTAATAACAAATAACCGTGATAATAACGATTATACCGATAATAATAATGACAACACTACTAACGATAATTATGATAATAACGATAATTACGATTATAATAATAAGAATTAGTAACGATAAGAACGATGATAATAATAACATATACCACTACAGTATCGATAATAACAATAATAATAATAATTATAATAAAATACGAACGATAATAATAACGATAAATAATAAGGATAATAATGATGATAACGATAATAACGATGATAATAATAACATTAATTATGATAATAACGATAATAACGATAAAAGCGATAATATCGATTATAACGATAACAATAATAACTATAATAACGTTAACATCAATAATAATATTAACAGAAATAATGATAATGACGATAATAATGATAATAATATTAATAATAATATAATAACAAAGATTATAACTATTATAACGATAATAATAACAATAATAATAAAATAATGACGTTAATAACGATTATAGCGATAATAATTATAATAATAATAGCGATTATAACGATAATAATAATAAAAATATTAATGATAATAGCGCTAATGAAGATTATAATAATATTAACGTTAACAATAATAACGATAATGCGGATAATAATGATAACAATAATACTGATAATAACGATAATAACAATATTATTAATAACAATAACTACAATAATGACGATAATAACGATAATAACGTTAATTATTATAGTAACAAATAACGAAAATTTCAGTAATCATGATAATAACAATAAAGAAGATAATAACAGTTATAAAGATAATAACAATATTAATATTAATAACTATAATAACAATAGTAATAAAAAATACAATATTACGATATTTACAATTATATCGATAATAATAATAAAATCGATAATAATGAAAATAAAGATAATAACGGTAATAATCATAACAAAAATAAATAAATTAACGATAATAACGGCAATACTAATAATAATAATATTAAGGAAAATAACGAAAATAACGATAATAACGATAATAAAGATAATAATAACAATAATATTTACAGTACTAACGCTAATAACGGTTATAAAGGCAATAACGATAATAATAATAACAATAATGCCGATAATAACGATAATATCGTTAATAACGTTAATATTATTAATAACAATATAATAATAACGATTATAGCGGTAATAATAATAATAATAATAATACTAACGTTAATAACGATATTAACGATAATAGCGACATTACGGTAGTAACAATAATAAAAAAATAACGATAATAACGATAATAATCATAATAACAATTATACAGATAATTACGATTATAAAGATAATAACAATACTAATACTAATAACGATAATAAAGATAATAACGATAACACTAATAATAAAAATACTAATGGTAATGACGATAATAACGACAAATATAAAAAAAATATTGACGATTATAGCAATAATAATGATTACAACGATAACATTATTTGCGATTATAACGATAATCACAAGAATAATAATGACAATAATAACACTAATAAAGATAATAATAATAACAATGATAAAAATAATAGTGATAATATCGATAATCACAATAATATAAATTAATATTAACACACAAAAAACGGAAATAACGATAATAATAATAATAACAATAATAACGGTAATAACGCTTATAAACGTAATAATAATAAATTAATAACGATAATAATACTACCAATAATACCGATAACAACGATAACAACGATTACAACGAAACTAACGATTATAACGGTAATAAAGTTTATAACGATTATAGTAATAATAATAAGAATAATTACGATAATAACGATAATATCGATAATAATAATAATAAAAATAATAATAATAACGAAATTAACTATAATATCGATAATAACAATATTACTAATAACAATAATAACGATAATAACGCTATTAGCCATATTACCGATAATAATAATAATAATAATAATAATAATAATAATAATAATAATTATAATAATAATAACGAATGAAACGATTATAAAACTCATAATAAAAAGAATAATAACGGTTATAACGATAATAATAATAATAATAACAATAATAACGATAATAACGATATTAATAATAATAATATCTACAATAACGATAATAACGTTAATAATAAAAAAAACATTAATAACAAAAATTAAGGTAATGCCGATGAAAGGATAATAATATTAATAATAATAATAATACCGATAATAACGATTATAACGATAATAATAATACCAATAATAACGTTAATAACGCTAACAATAATAACGCTGATAACGTTATTAACGATAATACCGATTTTATTAATAACAATTATAACGATAATAACGACAATAATAATATTAACAATAATAACGATAATAACGATAATAACGAAAATAACGATAATAATAATAATAATAATAAAAATAATAACGATATAACGATATTAACAATTTCAAGAATAGCGGCATTAATGATAATTACAATGATAATAATAACATTAATAAAGAGAATGACGATAATAACGATGATAATAATTATATTAATAACGAGAATAATGATAATAACGATATTAACTTTAATAACGATATAAACGATATTAATAATAACAATAATTGCGATATTATCAATAATTATAAAAATAGTAATACTAATAACAACGATAATAACGATGATAATAATTACATTAATAACGACAACGGTAATAATAATTATAACAATATTAATGATAATTACGAAAATAATAATAATAACATAATTAGTGATAGTAATAATAATAACGATAATAAAGGTATTAATAATAATAATAATTATTGTAATAACGATTATAACAATAATAACGATAATTACGATAGTAACGTTAATAACAATCATAACGATAATAATAATAGCAGTAATTACGATTATAATGATAATAACGATAATAACGATAATAATAATAACAATTATATCAATAATAACGATAACAACGATAATAATAATCACAATAAATATGATAATAGCGATAATTACAATAACAACGATAACTCCAACGGCAATAATGACGATATTAGCGACAATAACGTTAATAATAATAATAATAATAAAATAATGACGGCAATAACTAATATAAAGATAAAAATAATTACAACAAAACGTTAATAACGATAATAACGATAATAACGTTAGCAACGTTAAGAAAGAAAATAATAATAACGATAATAACGATAATAATAATGAGTATAATGAAATAATAACGATAAAAACGATAATAACGACAATAAAAATAACACAAATAAAGATAATAATGATAATATCGAAAATGACAAAAATAATAATAACAATAATATCAATAAAAACGGTAATAACGATAATAACAATAATAGCGATAATTAATTTAATAACGATAATAATTATGATAACGATAATAACTATAATAATGATATTAACGAAAATTATCATTCTAACGATATTAACGATAATAATAATAATAAGAATAACAATAATGACGAAAATAACGATCCTAGTATTAACAATAATAAACCTAATAACGATAATAACGATGATAGTAATAACATTAATAACGATAATAACGATGACAGTAATGACATTAATAACCATATTAATAATAATTATAAAAAAGTGATTAAGATAAAAACGATAATAACGATAATTACGATGATAATAATAATATTATTAACGATAATAACGATAATAACGATAATAATAATAATAATCATAACGATAATAAAAATAATTATTAAAATGTTAGTAACAATAATATAGAAAATAGAGATAGTAACGATAATAATAATATCTATAATAACGTTAATAACGACAAAGACGATAATAATAATTACAATAATAACGATAATATCGATCATAATAATAATAATAACGATAATAACGATAATAATGATAAATAGAATAACGATAAAATCCATATTAACGATAATGACGATAATAATAATAACGAAACAAGGAGAATAATAATAACAATAATAACGATAATAATGATATTATCGATAAAAATAATAAAATGATAACAATAATAACAATTACAACGATAATAATAATAACAATAATAACGATAATTACTATTATAACGAAAAAAACGTTAATAATTATAACAATAATAACTATTATTTTATCATTAATAATAATGTCAATAATAATAATTAAAATAATAATAACGGTAATTACGGGAAAAACGATAACATCAATAACATTAGTGAAGATAATAAGTACAATAACGACAAAAATAATAATAATAACAGTAATAACGATAATATCAATAATAATAAAAATAATAATAAAATAATAACGATAATAACTATTATAGAGATAATATTAATGACAATAATAACGATGATTACGATAATAGCGATAACAATAATAACGATAGTGACGATAATGCGATAAAAATAATAACGATAACAACGATAATAAAAAGAATAATATTAATTATGACAATAATGACGACAATAACGGTAATAATAATAATAATAGCAACAATAATAAAGATCATAACGAAAATAATATCATTAATAATAATAACAATTAGAATAATAATAATAATAATAACAACATATACAATAACCTCAATAACAATAAAGTCGGTAATAACGACAATAATGATAATAATAATAAGAATAATAACGGTTATAACGATAATAATAATAACGACATTATTAATGATAATAACGATAATTGTTATAAGAATAATAACGATTATAACGATAATATTAATTATAATAACAAAATTATTAACTATAATAACGATAATATCGATATTAATAATAACAATACCTACAATAATAAATATAATAACAATAATAACGATAATAATAACTGTCATAATAAGAATAACAACAATAATAACGATAGTAACGGTAATAACGATAACACCAATAATAATAATCACAGAAATAATAATAATAACGAGAATATCGTTAATAACGATAATAATCATGATAATAATAATATTAATAACGATAATAACGATAATAAAGATAAGAATAATAACATTAATTACGATAATATCGATAATAATGATAATAACAATATTAATAATAATAATATCTACAATAATAACGATAGTAAGGTTAATAATAGAAATAATCATAATAACGATTATGACGATAATGACCATGAAACGATATTAATAATAATAACAATACTAACGATAATAACGATTATACCGATAATAATAATAATACTAATAATCACGATAATAACGATATCAACGATGATAATAATAATGATAACTATAATAACGAATACAACGAAAATAACGATAATAATACATTAATAATAATAGCAATAACAAAAACAATAATAACAATAACTATTATTACGATAAATAAGATAGCATCAACAACAATATTAACGATAATATCGACAGGAATGATAATAATAATAATAACAATAATAACGATAATAACGTTAATAATGATGATAATAATGACACCTATAATGATACTAACTATAATAAATATTAAAGAATAATTTTAATGAAATAATAACTATAGAAACGATAATGACGATAAAAATAATAACACTAATAACGGTAATAACGATAAGAAATAATAACGATAATAACGATAATAACAGTAATAATAATGACAATAGTAACGGTAATAACGATAATACCGATAAAAATAATAACGACAGTAGCGATTATAACCCTAACAATAATAACAATATTAACGATAATAAATATAATATTGATAATAATAAAAATAATAATAACGATAATAATGATGGTGACGATAGAAACGATAAAATCAATTTCAGTAATGCCGATAATAACGATAATAACGATAATAATAATGATAATAATAACATTAATAGCGAAAATAACTATAATCAAGATAATAATAATAATTATAATAAAATAACGTTAATAACCGTAATAAAGATATTGATAAAAACAATAATAACGATAATAATGTTGATGATGATAATAACGATACTAATAATAACAATAATAACGATAATAACAATAATTTTATAAATAATAATAACGATAACAACTATAATAATAATAACAATAAAAACAGTAATAACTAAAATAACGATAATAATAATAACAGTAATTATGTTATTAACTATAATAACGATATTAATAATTACAGAAATAACGATAATAACGATAATAACCATAATAATAATAACAATTCTAACGACATTGAGGATAATAATAATATCATTAATAACAATAATAATAATATAAACTATAATAACCTTAATTATAATTACTAAAATAACGGTAATAACGGTAATAATAATTATAATGATAACGATAATAATGATAATATCTATAATAATAATAATAATATTAAAATAGTAACGTTAATAAGTACCATAAAGATAATAATAATATTAATAATAACAATAATAACGATGAAGACTTTAAAAACGATGATAATAATAAATACAATAGCGATAAAAACGATAATAATAATAATAATAACGATAATATCGATATTATCTATAATTATAAACATAATATTAATAATAGCTACAATAACAACGATAATAACGAAAATAACGATTTTAATAATATTTATAATAGAATAATGACGGTAATAACGATAATAAAGATAATAATGATAACAATAATAACGTTAATAACGATAATAACGATAATAATAATAATAATAGTAACAATAATAACTTTAATAACGATGATAAAGTTAATAAAGATAATAACGATATTATTAATTACAATAATAACGATAATAACGATAATACGATATTATTAATTACTATATTTACGATAATAACGATACTAACGATAATAATGATAATAATAATAATAATAATAATAATAAAATAATATCGATAAAAACGATATTTATAATTACAATAATAGCATTAATAACGATAATTACGATGACAAAAATTAGATCAATAACGAGAATGACGATAATAACGATGATAATAAATTCATTAATAACGAGAATAACGATAATTATGTTAGTAACGATATTAACGATAACAATAATAACATTAATAAGGATAAAATGAATAATTATAAAAATAATATTAATAATATCAACGATAATAATGATACCAATAATAACGATAATAACGATAATATCGATTATAATCATAACATTAATTATAATAATAACGATAATAATGAAAATACCGATAATAATATTAACTATAATAACGATAATAAAGAAATTAACGATTATAATAATATTTATAATAAAACAATGACGTTAATAACGATAATAACGATAATAATGATAATAATGATGAAAATAATAAAGTTCATAACGATAATAACGATAATAACGATAACAATAATAACGACAAAAACGATAATAACCATAAAAATAATAATAATAATAACGATAATAGCTATAAATATAAAAATAATAAAAACAATAATAACGCTAATAACGATAACAATAATAAGCGTAATAACGAAAATAACAATAATAATAATAACAATAAAAACAATAATAAAGGTAAAAATAATAATTAAAATAGAATTACATCGATAATGACAATTATAACGGTAATGATAAAAACAATAATAACGATAATAACGATAATAAAATAATAATAACATTAATAAACATAATATCAATAATTAAAGAAATATTAATAACAATAATAACAATAATTGCAATAAATATAAGAATAATAATAAGAATAATAATGCTAATGGTGATAATAATAATAACGGTAATAACGAAAATTTCGATAATAATAAGAACAATAATAACAATAATAGCGTAAAGAATAATATCAATAATAACGATAATATCGATAATAACGATAATACCAATATAAATAATAATAATATATTCAATAATAACGATAATAACGTTAATAATAAAAATATCAACAATAACGATTATCACGATAATGACGATAAAAGAATAATAATAATAATAACAATAATAATGATAATTACGAATATAGCGATAATTATAATAATACTAATAATTACGATAATAACGATAAGAACGATAATAATAGTAATAACTCTAATAACGAAAATAACGATATTAACGATAATAATAATAATAATAACAACAATAATAACTGTAATAAAGATAAAAAGAATAACAATAATAACCATAAGAGCAATAAATATAAAAATAATAATAACAATGATAACGCTAATAACGATAACAATAATAAGGATAATAACGAAAAAAGCGATAATAATAATAACAATAATTACAATAATAACGGTAATAATAATAATAATAATAGAATTATAGCGATAACAACGATGATAACGGAAATAACGGTAATACAAATAATAATAATAACATTAATAACTATAGTAATGCTATCAACAATAAAAAAGATACTAAAAATAACTATTATAACATTAATACCGATAATTTTATAATAATAATAACGACAATAACGATAATAAGGCAATAATAATATCAATGATAATAGCAATAAAAGTAATAATAATAATAACAATAACTACGATAATAACAATAAAAACAATTATAATAATAATAACAATAATACGGATAATAACGATAACATCGGTATAATTACAACAATAAAATCGATAATTACGTTATTAGAAATAATAATAATAAAAATAATAATGATAATATCTTAAATAACGATAATAATAGTAACGATAATATCGAGAACAACGATAAAAGTAATAACAATATTAACGATAATCACAATAATAGTAATAATATCAATAATAATAACGATAAAATAGATAATAACGGTAAGAATAATAATAATAATATTAGAGATAATAACGATATTAACGATAATAAAGATAATAAAAATAATAACAATAATAATAATAATAATAATAACGTTAATAAGGATAATGACGATAATAATAATAACAATAATAACGATAATAACAATTATAGTAATAATAATAATATTAATAATAATAATAATAAAATAATAATAATAATAATTGTAACGATAATAACACTAATAACGAGAAGAACAGGAACGATAATAACAATCATAAGGATAATGATATATTACAATATTAAAGATAAAAACGACAATACCGATAAAAATAATAATAATAATAACAAAAATATGAATAATAACGATGTCAACGTTAATATTTATAACTATAATAAAAACGACGAAAATACTGATAATAACGATGACAACGATCATAATAATTACAATAATAAGGATAAAAACGATTATACGGATTATAACAATAACTATAACAACGATAATAGTAATAATAATAAGAACGATCATGAAGATAAAACGGTAAAGATGATAATAACTATAATAACGATAATAACAATAATAACTGTAATAATAATATCAATATTAAGGATAAAGATGATAATAAATGTAATAAGTGTAATAACGATAATAACAATGAAAATAATAGTAATAATAGAGATGTTAACGTTATTAAGGATAATAACTAGAATAATAATAATAATGTTAACGTAAATATAGATAATTACTACTTCAAAGATAATAATAATAACAATAATAACGATGAAAACGATATAAACAATAATAAAAATAATAATAATAATAATAATAATAACAATAATAACGATAATAACAATAATAATAAAGAGAATAATAAAGATAATAATGATAATATTGAAGATAATAATAGCAATAATAACGATTTCAACATTACTAATCATTATAAGAATAACATTAATAACGATAATAACATTATCAACGATAATAACAATAATGACCTTAATAATATTATTCATAATAATGATATTAACGACAATGACAACAATAATAATTATAACAATAATAATAATAATAATAATAACGATAATATCGATAATAACGATAATAGAGATAATAACGATAATATCGATTATAACGATAATAATGTTAGCAAGGAAAATAATTATAATAATAATATCAATAGAAACGATAAAAATGCTAATACTTACGATAATAACGATTATAACGTTAATAACGTTATTAACCATAATAAAATTAATAAATATATTTACATTAATAACGATAATAATATCAGCAATAATAGCGATAATAACGACAATAAAAATAATAATATCTATAATAAAGATAATAACGACAATAATAGTAATAATAATAACAATAATAACAATAATAACGATAATAAAGAAAACAAAAATAATAAGCACAATAACGATAATAATAACATTATTACTAATAACAATAATAACGATAATAACAATAATAATGATAATAACGATTATAATAACAATGATAATTCAGATAATGGTATTATTAATAATAACGATAATAACGATATTTACGATAATAATAATAACAATAATATAGAAGAAATCGATATTATCTATAATAACGATATTTATAATTACGATAATAACTATAATAACAATGAAACGATAATAATAACATCAATATTACCGATTATATTGATAATAATAATAAAAATAATATCAAAAATAACAATAATTACGATAATGACTATAATAACGATAATAATAATAAAAATAATGACGATATTAACGATATTACGATAATAGCAATAACGATAATAAGGATAAAAATCTTAACAATAAAAACGATATTAAAGATTTTAACGATAAAAATAATAAGGATATTAACGATAATAACGATAATAATGATAATAATAATAATAATAATAACATTAATGAAGTTAATAGGGTAAATAACGATAATAGCCATAATAATTATAATAATTATAACGAAAGTAAGGATAATAACGATAATTATGAAATTAATAATAATAATAATATCGATAATAATGATTATAACGATAATAACTATATTAACTATAAAAACGACAATAATATTAATAATAATAATGAAAATAATAATACCGTTAATGACGATAATAGCGATAATATTAGTAGAAGTAATATCAATAATAACAATAATATCGATATAAAGATAATAACGATAATAATATTAACGATTATACCGAAAATAGTAATAATAATAATAGCGATAATAACGATAATAATTGTGTTAATGATAAGAATAATAACAATAGTAACGATAATAATGATAATTATAATAACGATAATATCGATAGTAACTACAATAATAATAATAATAATAACGTTAAAAGGGATAATAACTATGTCAACGATAATAATAATAACAATAATATCAATAATAACGATAATAACGGTAATAATAATAATAATAATAATAATAATAACGATATTAACGATAAGAACGATAATAATGATAATATACTTAACAATAATAACGATATTAAAGATTTTAAGGATAATAATAATAAGGATAATATCGATAATAACGATAGGTATAATAATTTAATATCAATAGTAACAATAATAACGACAAAGACGATAATAACGATAATAATAATAACGATAATGACGACGATTATAATAACGATCTTAAAGTTAATAATAAAAATCATATTAAAGATATTAACGATAATAACGATACTAACGATAATAGCGATAATAATAATAACGATAATAAAGATAGTAACGTTAATAATAATAATAAAAATAATAATTATAATAAAGATATTTAGTACAATAACGATAATAATGTTGGTAATGTTGTCAAGAATAACAATAATAACGATAATAAAGATTATGACGATAACAATATTAATGATAATATCGACAGTAGTAATAATAATGATAATGAAAATATCGATAGTAACGATAATAATAATAATAATAGCATCTATTGTAACAATAATAACGATAATGATGATAATAATAGTAATTATATTAACGATTCTGACGATAATAACGAAAATAACGTTAATAATAGTAAAATTAATAACGATAATTTCGTAAATAACGACAATAATAAACGTAATAATAGCGATAATAACGATAACAATAATATGAATAATATGCCTAATAACGACATTAACGACTATAACGTTAATAATAATAACGATAATAACGATAATATCGAAAATATTATTAACAATATTAACGAAAATATCATTAAGTATAATAATAATAATAAAAGTAATAAAAATAATAACGATAATAACGATAATAATGATGATAAACATAATAATGTTAAGAATGATCATCATAATAACGATAATAAGGATAATAATCATTACGATAATAACGATAATATCGATAAAAGTAATAGAAATAATAACGATTATATCGATAATAATAAGAATAATAATAATAACGATAATAACAATAATAACGGTTATAATATTAATAATAATAACGAAAATGACTATAGTAATGATTATAACTATAATAAAGTTAATAACGGTAAAAAAAATAAAAATAAAAACTTCAATAATGATAATAACGATAATAACGAATCATAATAATATCGATAAACACGATAAAATCGAAAATAATAATAAAAACTTTAACGATAATATCGATAAAAATAATAATAATTTTAACTTTAATAACCATAATAAAAATAATAATAATAGCAATAATAACCATAACAAGGAAAATAACGATGATGATATTAACGAAAATAACGATAATAGTAATAAATATAATATCGATAGTAACAATAATAACTATAATGACGATTATAACGATAATGAAAATAACGATAATGAAGATGGTTATAATAAAGATAATATCTTTAATAACGATATTAATATTAATAATAATAATAGCGATAATAACGATATTAATGATAATAACGGTAATAATAAAAGCAATTATAACGATAATAACAATAATTATGGTAATAACAATAATAATTATAATAGTGATAGCATTAATATCGATATTTACGATAATAATAATAATAGTAAAGATAATAACATTATTAACGATAATAAAAATAATAACGATAATAACGATATAGACGATAATATCGATATTGATAATAAAAATATTAACGATAAAAATAATAATAATATTAACAAAATAACGATAATAACGATAATGATTATAATAATAATAACGATAATAACAACAATATTAATGATAATAATAACGATAAAAACGATAATAACGATAACAACGATATTAATAATAATAACAATAATAATAATAATAATAATAAAAATAGTTAGTATAAGAAGGATATTAATATTAGTAATCATAAAAATTATAACAATAATAACGATAATAACGATAACAAAGATAACTTTATTAAAGATAATAACGATAATAATAATAACAATAATAACGGTAAAAAAGTTTAAGGGAAATAATAATAATGATAATAAAGATAATATAGATAATAACGATATTAATGCTAATAATTATAACAATAATAACGATAATAACTATAATTACTACAATTATATTAATAATAATAATAATAATAACGAAAAAAAAGATAAAAACAGTAATAATAATAACTATTATAACGACATTAGTAATAATAAGAATAACGATAATATGGATATTAACATTAATAATAATAATAATAATAAAGTTTATAACGATATTAATAATACTAATAATAACAATAAAACGATAATAACGTTAATAACGATAGTAATAATAATAATAATAATAACGATAATATCGATATCAACGATAATAACGATAAGAATAATAACAGTAATAAGGATAAGAACGATAATAATGACAATAACGGTAAAAATTAAAATAATTATTACAATATTAACGTATTAACGTTCATAAAGGAAACAATAATAACGATAATAACGATAATAACGAATATAATAGTAACAATAATAACGATAACAACGACACTAATATAATAATAATAAAAATCATAACGATAATTACGATCATAATGACAATAAAGTCAATAACAAATAATAATAATAATAATGACAATAACGAAAATGACGATAATAACGATAGTAATAATAATAATAATAATAATAATATTAATTATAATAATAATAATAATACTAATAATAATATCGATAATAAAGATAAAAACGACGATAACATTAATGTAATAACGACAATATTAATAATAATGATAACGATAATAACCATAATAACGATAGTAATATTGATAATAATAATGATAATTTCGATATTAATGACAATAACGATAATAATATTAATAATAATAATAACGATAATAACGATAATAACGATAATAACGATAATACCGATAATAATAATAACGATAATATCGTTAAAGGTAATAATAATAGTAATAGCAACAGTATCGATAATAACGATAATAATAATAACGATAATAACGATAATAACAACAATAATAACGATAATGAAAAGAGTAATAATAATATTTATAACAATAATAATGATAATTATGATTATCATAATAACGATAATAACAAAACTAATGATAATAACGGTAATGACGATAGTATTAAGAGTCATAATACGATAATAATGATAATAATTGTAATAAAAATATTGATAATTAGAATATATCGTTAAAAACGACATAAATAATAACAATATTATCAATAATAACGATAAAAACGATAAGAAATATAATTATAATAAAATTATTAACGATAATTACTTTTATTACGATAATAACGATAATAATAATAAGAATAATAACGATAATTATGATAATAACGATAATAATAATAATAATAATAATAATAATAATAATAATTTTACCATTATAAACGATAATAGCGATATTAATGATAATTACAATAATATTATTAATATTAATAAAAATAATAACGATAATATAGATAATAATAATTATTATAATTAAGATAAAACCGAAAATAACAATAATATCAATAGTAATAATAACGATAATAAGGATATCTTACGATAATAACGATAATAATAAACACATCAATAACGGTAATAACGATAATAATATTAATAACGATAATGTTATTGAAGATAATAACAATAATAACCATAATAAAAGTAATAATAAAATTCATAAAATCAATAATAACGATAATAACGATAATAATAGTATTAATTACGATAAGAACGATAATAACAATAAAAACGATAACAAGAATAATGATAATAACGATAATAACGGTAATAGCGGTAACATTAATTACAATAATAACGATAATAACGATAATAAAGATAATAATAAGATCAATAATAGCGATAATAAGGATGACATCGATAATAATAATAACAATAATATCAATTGTAACAATAATAATAATAATTGAAACAATAATAACGCTAATAACGATATCAACGATAATTACGTTAATAATACTATCAATATTAACCATAATAACGAAACTAATAAATACGAAAATAATATTAATGATGATAATGATAATAAAGATAAAAACAATAACGACAACAATAATATCGATAATAACGATAATTATTATAATGATTATAATAAAACTAATAGTAATAATGACCATGATGACATTATTAACGATAATCATAATAGGGATAATAACAACATTAACAATAATAACGATAATTAAGAAAAAAATAATATATAATAATTTCAACAATAAGGATAAAAACGGTAATAACGTTACTAATAATAATAGTAATATTGATAATAACAATAATAACGATAATAACAATAATAAAAAATATAATATTAATATTCTTAACGGTAACAACGATAATAACGAAATAAATAATAATAACAATAATAATAATAATAAAGATATAAACGGTAATAACAAAAATGACGATAATAATAATAATAACAACATTGATAATAGCGATAATAACGATAATAATGATAATACTATTAAGGATAATAACAATAATAACGATAATAATAGTAATAATAAAATTGATAATTACAATATAACGTTAAAAAAGATATTAATAATAACAATATTAACAATAATGACGATAAGAACGGTAATAACTAAAATTATAATAAAATTAATAACGATAGTTACTATAATGTCGACAATAACGATAATAATAACAACAATAATAACGATAATTATTGTAATATCGATAATAACTCAAATAATAAAATCAATATTAATTTTAACAATAATAACGATAATAAAGATAATAATAATAACAATATTATCAATAATATGGATAATGACGATATTATTATTATTAGTAATAACAATAATGACGATAATAACGATACATACGATTATAACGATGATAATAATAATAATGATAAAGATACTAAAGATATATCATTAATAATGAAAATAATAATAATTATAATAGGGATTATAACAATAAAACCATAATAAAGATAAAAATTATAATGTAGAAAATAATAATAATATTAACAGTAATATCGTATGTAGCGATAATAATAATAATCATAATAACGATAATAACGATAGTAAAGGTAATAATATTAATAATAATATCGATAATAACGGTAATAAGAGGTAATAAATATAATAATAATAACAATACTAACTATATTAGCGATAAAAACGACAATGACGATCATAATTCTAATACTAACAATAATAACGATCATAGCGATAATATTAATTACAATAATACCGATAATAACGATAATACCAATAATAATATTAACATAAATAATAATAATAAAGTTAATAACGATAATATTAATAATAAGAATAACATGAAGAACGATAATAACAATAATAACGTTAATAACAATATTATCGGTAATAATAATACACAATAATATATATAATATCGATAATAATAATAATAATAATAACGATACTATCGCTAATAACGATAATAATCATAATAATAATGATAACAATATTAACAATATGAACGATGTAATCGTTAATAACGATATTATCGACAATAATAATATCAATAGTAAAGATAAAAACAGTAACATTAATAATAATAATAACAATAATAACGATAATAACGATTATATAGATGGTAATAAAAATAATAACAACAATAATAAAAGTAATAACAGTAAAAACGGTAATAACGATAATCATGATGGCAATAATAAAGTTAGTAACGATAATTATTATAATGCCGTTAATAATAATAATAATAATAATATCAATTATTACGGTAATAAAGTTAATAATTATTACAATAATATCAATGATAACGGTAATAACGACATTAATAACAATAATAATAATATCCATAATAAATATAATAACGATGATAACAATAATAGTAATTATCATAATAACAACAATAACGATAATAACTTTAATAATAATAAAATTAATAATAATTATTATTATCATAAAGTTAAAAATAATTTCAAATAATATGGATGACAAAATTAATATTAATAATAATAATAACAATAACAATGATACTAAAAATAATAAAAATAATAACGACAATAAAGATAATAATAATAAGATTAATAACGATAATTACGATAATAAAGATAATAATTATAGCAATAGTAACGGTAATAACGATAATAATAGTAATAATAATAAATACAATACTAACAATATTAACGATTATAATAATATCGATAATGACGATAAGAATAATAATTATAATAGCGATATTAAAGATAATAACGATAATAAAAGTAGCGAAAATAACAATAATAATTATGTTAATAATAACGATAATAACGATAGTAACGATTATAATAATAATAATAACGATAATATCTATAATAACGGTATTAATGAAATTTATAATATTAATAATAAAGATAATAAAGTTATTAATAGTAGTAATAAAAACACTCATAACAACAATAACGATTATAGCGCTAATAATGATAATAAAGATAATTTTTGTTCATTTTTTATTTTTTTTGACGGTCTGTGAATGCCAATTTTTACGCACTTACCTAGGGTCCCTGACCGCTAGAGGAACCCTTTACCATTTGGGTCCCCCGTTATAGTCCCTGGAGTGTCGGGCTCATCGTTGGAATAGACACTACCGACTAAACGCATTTCCATCCTAGTGGCATAATGAAACCATCCCTGCACCACTTTGTAGCATTACTTCGGAATGACACCACTGCCTCATGTCCCTAAACTGGTCTCTCTCATTCAGTTCTAAGTGGCAGGAACCTGGAACAACGTTGGTGGCAAGTCTATGGGCCATCCATAACCATCTTCTTGTTGCGTAAGATTTCCCTTACGTAACAGACCACCCTGTTCCACTTCTTCTGCCCTCGCAGCATTTTCTCGACATTGTTGTCCAGCAAGATGTCCCCAAGCTCCTGCTCTAAGGCAAGTCATTCGGCGCTCCACCGGGTACATATGAAGAACATGTGGTTTGCATCTTCTTTGATCGAATCCCCATAGGGGCAGTTGCCGTCTGCTACTTTCCCCATTTTTGCGAGGAAGGAGAGGAACAGGCCATGCCATGTTAAGGATTGTGTGAGGTAGAAATTTACCTCACCCGCCTTTCGGATTATCCAGTTGTCAAGTCGACCGTTGGGTCGGGCAGTCCATCTGCCCCTAGGTTCCTGCTCCCATCTGCTTTGCCAGGCCTCGATGCTGTTAGACCCGGCTTTCTACGATTCCTCCTCCTTCCCCAGAACGGGCTGCTGCTGATGGACGAATTGTCTCTCCTTGGCTAGTAGGTCGATCGGGATTACCCCGATGACAACTAGCACTGCGGGCTTTGAGACCGTGCTGTAGGAGCACGCGATTCAGAGAGTGCTCCTCTTGTGTACCGCGACTATGCGCTTGCGATATTTCTCTTATCGCAACGCCTCGGCCCATACTTCCGCGACGTATAGCATCACTCCATCGGCGGGACGCATCAGTAGTCGCCTAATGCACGGCCGTGGACTGTGGACATTGGCCAAGAGTGTGCCCAGAGTGGATACAACATTTGCCGCCTTGTCGGATGCCATTATTATATGATCTCCGTAATTGAATTTGCAATCGAGCATTACTTCTAGGTACCTGACGGACGGCTTATTCTGGACCGTCGCGTTTCCTACGGTGAAGCTGCGCAAGGTGTTGATACGTTTCTTCGTTAGTATCACGATCTCTGTTTTCTAGGCTGAAAAGGATAGCCCATGCTCTTCCATCCAGTTGATGACTCGGCGCATGACCTAGTTGAGCAGCAGCAGTGCCCCCTCCGTGTCGTTTGGGGTGAGATATACACTGATATAAGTCGTCGAGTTTTGTCTCACCCAAACGTATACACATCCGGATCCTTGATCGGACACATGTATTTGTCAGCGATCTGGGATCCAATGGCCGCGGTGACCAATTCGTCTGCGTATCATCCTATTCCTGCTGTGTCCTGGTATTGTTCGCTGATTAAAACGATATCAGCTTTATCTCAGAGCGGAGCTGGTTTAGAAGGAGGTGCAAGGTCCTGCTCCTATTGAGATTACCCTGATTATAATGATAATAACAATAATATTAATATCAATAATAACGATAATGGCGATAATAATATATATAACAATTATAATGATAATAACGATAATAACGATAATAATAATAAGAATATTAACGATAACGTCGAAACGATAATAATAATAGTAAAAATGCTAACGATAATATTGATAATAACAATAATAATAATAACAATGACAACTATAATATTATTAAAAATAATAGCGATAATAACGTTAATAAAGATAAAAATGATAATAATAATAAAAATTATAACGATAATAACGACAAGAATATTAATAATAATATTGATAAAAACAATAATAAATGTAATAATAATAATATTCATAATAATAATAATAACGATATGGACCAAAGTATCCATAATAATAGTAGTAAAAGTAACAAGAGAAACATTAATAACTTTAAGAACGATATTGAAGATAATATGAATAACAATAATAACGATAATAACGAAAATAACGTTAACAACGATAATAATAATAACAATAATATCGATAATTACAATAATAACTATAATAATAGTAATAATGATAACACTAATAACAATAATAATGATAATAATGATAATAACGATAATACCGATAACAGCAATAACAATAATAAAGAAAATAACGATAATAATAATAATAATAATTAGAGCAAGAATAATGATAATATACATAATATCGTTAATAATAATAACGAAAATAGAGGCAATAGTAATAATAATAATAAAGATATTAACGAAAATATCAATGATAATAACAAGAATAATAATGATAATAACGATAAAAACGATAATCATAATAATAAAGACAATAACGATATTAACGTTAATAACGATAATAAAAATACGATTACCACAATTACAGTAATAATAATAATATCGATAGTAACAATAATAAAGATGATGACGATAATAATAATAATAAAAATTATAAAGGTTATAAAGATATAACCGATCAAAGTTATAATAATGATAATAACAATAAAAATAATAATAATAATGACAATAATAACAATAATAACAATAATAATGAGATCAATAATAACGATAATAACCTTATTAACCATAAAAAATAATAACAATATTAACGATAACAACAAAATAATAATAATAATAATTATAATAATAATAATATTTATAATAATAATAATAATGAAAATGAGGAAAATAAAGATGACAAAGAAAATAATAATAAAAATAATAATTATATTAAAAATGAGGATAATAACGATGACAACGAAAATAATAATAGTAATATTATCGATAATAAATATAATAACGAAAATAATGTTAATAATAATAATAATAATAATAACAATAATAACGATAATTACGACAATAACGATATTAATAATAATAATAACATCGATAATAAGGATAAGAACGATTAGAACGATAATATATTAAAATTTATGACAATATTAAGGATAATAACGACAATAAACATAATATTAAGTACGATAATAAGGTTATTAAAGATAATACCGATAATATTAATAATAGTCATATAGTTAAAAACTATATTAAAGAAAATAGCAATAATAACAATAACAATAATAACGATAATAACGATATTAACGATAATTATAACAATAATAATAATAAAGATAATACAGATATTAACGATAATAACGATAATTATGAAAGTAATAATAAATATAGTAACGATAACAATGATGATAATGATAATGACGATAATAATAATAATATTAACGATAATAACGATAATAACAATTATAACGTTTTTATAAAAATAATAATATAGATAATATCGATAATAATAATAACTATATTAACGATAATAAGGATAATAATAATAATAAAGAAAATAACGTTATTAACGTATATAAGAGAAACGCTAATAATAATAATAGTGATAATAACGATAATAAATATAATAACGAAAAAAGGAAAAACAATTATAACAATGATAACGATACTAACAATAATAATAATAAAAATAACGATAATATCGATAATAACTACAATAATAATAATAATAGAAGCGATAATAACGATAATAACGATAATAGCGATAATAATAGTAGTAATTATTAGAACAATAACAATTATAACGATAATACCGATAATGACGATAACAATAATAATAACTATATACGATAATATCGATAATGATAATAAAGATAATTACGATTATGAAGATAATAATAATAATGATTGTAATAATAATAATAATGGTATTAACGTTAATAACGATAATAACTATAATAATAATAATAAAAATAAAGATAATAACGATAATAATAATAATAATAATAACGATATTAATGATATTAACAATAGGAACGATAATAACCATAATAATAATAATAACGATTATAATTATATTAATACTAACAAAGTAAAGATAATAACGATACTAATAATAACAATAATAGAGATAATAACAATATTGACAATAATAATAATAAAATCAATAATAAGGATAATAAAGGTATGAACAACAATAGCATTAACAATAATATCAATAATAACGATAATAACGATAATAACGATTATAATATTAACGATGATAATTATAATAATAATTACTATTATAAGGATAATATCAATAATAATTATAACAATAAAAACAATAATAATGATACTAACGATAATAATAATAACAATAATAGCTGTAATAATAAAACGGTAATAATAATAATAATACTAATAAGAATAATTACGATAATACCGATACTAATAATAATATTAACCGTGATACCTATAATAACGAAAATAATAATGACAATAATAACGATAATAATAATAATAACGATAATAACGATAATTATAATAACATTAAAGACGATAATTATGGTAATAGCGAATAATTACGATAATAATAAAAATAATAATAAAAACAACAATAAAAATCATAATAATGATAATAAAATAACAATGATAATAATAATTATAATAACTATAATAACGATAATAATGATAATAACGATAATAAACATAACAATAAAACTAATATAACGATAATAACCTTAATAACGATAATAATAATAATAATAGCGTTAGTAGCGATAATAACCATAATAACGATAATAATGATAATAACCATAAAATAATAATAATAAGAAGGGTAATAAGGATAATAATAATAATAATAATAAAGACAATATCGGTATTAACGATAATAACGAAAATCATAATATTTTTTAATGTCGATAGTGAGAATAATAACGATAAAAACGATTATTATAATAATAATATTAATATCCATAATAAAGATAGTAACGACAATATCGATAATAATGAAGATAATAACAATAATAACGATATTAACAATAATAATAATAATAGTATTAACAATAATAACGATAATGATGATAATAACGTTAATAGTGATAATAACAATAATAATAATACTTATAATAAAAATAATAACGGTAATAAAGATTATAATGATACTAACAATAATAATATTAATAATTATAGTAATAATAATGATAATAACGATAATAACTATATTAATAGAAATAATAATAACAATATTCACAATAATGAAATAATAACTATGTTATCGTTAATAATAATGACGATTATAACGAAATATTCTAATAATAAAAATATCGATATTAACAATAATAACGATAGTAACGAAAATAACAATAATATCGATTATAATAATAACAACAATAAAGATAATAAAGATATTAACAATAATAGCGATATTAATAATATCAATAATAACGATAATAACGATAAATATAATAACACTAATAACAATAATTTCGACAATAACGATATTTACGATACTAATAATAACAATTATAACGATAATAACGATAATATCGATAATAATAATATTATTATTAACGATTATAGGAATAATAATAATACATCGATAATAATAGTAACAATAATATCGATAATAAGTGTAATTATGAATATAAAAGTAATAACGATAATATATATAAAACAACAATAATAATAATATTAATAAAAACGATAATAACGATAATAATTATATCGAAATTAATGACAGTAATAGTATTAATATTAACGATAATAAGAATAATAATAATAACATCGATAATAATAGTAAAAATAATTTCGATAATAAGGGTAATTATGAAAATAACAGTAATAACGATAATATAAATAAAGCGAAAATAATAATAATAATAAAAACGATAATAACAACAATAACGATAATAACGAAATAACGATAATAATAATGACAATTATAAAGATAATAACTATAATAACGATAATAACAATGAAAATAATAGTAACAATAGAGATGTTAACGTTATAAACGTTAATAACGATAATAATAAAAATAATAATAACGATAAATTCGATAATATCTACAATAATAATAATAATATTAACGTAAATATAGATAATTACTACTTCAAAGCTAATAAGAACTACAATATTAACGATAAAGACGATATAAACGATAATAACAATAATCATAATGATAATAACGATAATAATAATAATAATAAAGAAAATAATAACGATAATAATGATAAAAACCATAATAATAAAAACAATAATAACTATTTCAAAGTTACTAACGATTATAATAATAACATTAAGAACGATAATAACATTATCAACGATTATAACAATAATGACCTTAATAATAATATTCATAATAAAGATATTAACGATAATGACAACAATAATAATTATAACAATAATAATAATAATAATAATAAACATACGAACGATAATATCGATCATAATATTATCGATATTAACGATAATATCGGTAATAATAATAATAATATTAAAGATAATATCTATAAACATAATAATAATAATAATAATAACAGTAAAAACGATAATAACGATTATAACAATGTTAACGATAATAATATAACGATAATAACCATAATAATAATTATAATAATAGAGATAACAACGCTATAAACGATAATAATGACAGTAATAATAATAATAGTAACGATAATAACGTTAACAATGATAATGTCGATAATAACGATAAATACAATAATAATTATAGTAATAATTACGATAATGACGATATTAACGTTAATAAGAAAAATAACAATAACAATAAAAATGATAATAACACTTATAATCCTAATAACGATATTGATACATATAAAAATAACATTAATACTGATAATAACGATATTAACGATAATAATAGTAGTATTAATAACGATTATAATAGTAGTAATAATAACAATAATAACAATTATAGCGATAATAATGTTATTACCAACAATAGCGATAATTTTAATATTCATAGTCACTATAATAAGGATATTATCGATAATAATAATAACGATAATAACGATAATATCGAAAATAATAATAATAACTGTAACATTAATAACAATAATAACAATAATAAAAATCATAACAGAAGTAATAATAACAATATTAAGAATAAAAACAATAAAAACGATAATAACAATGAAAATAGTAATAATAAAAAAAGTAATTATTATAATAACGATAGAAACGATTTTAACGATAATATCGATAATAATAATAACATAAATAACTATAATTACGATAATAACGATTACAACGATAATGATAATAATAGTAATAATAACCATAATAAAGGAAATAACGACACAATAATAATAATAATAATAACGATAATAACGATAATAACGATAGAAATAATAGAAAAATAACAATAATATCAATAATAACGTTAAAAAAGATAATAAAGATAATATCGATAATAATAATAACAATAATAATTGTATTTCCGATCATAACGATAATATCGTTAATAATAATAACGATAATAATGATAATAGCGATAAAAAAAATAACGATATTAACGATAATATTGTCAAAATTAAAGATAATAATGATAATGATATTAGAACGATAATAATTATAATAATTACAGTAGTAATAACATAAATAACGATATTTAAAATAAAAATAATAACGATAATATAGGTAATAATAATAAAATTCATAACGTTAATAACGTTAATAACGTTAATAACGATAATAACGGTAAAAATAATAAAATTGATAACTCTAATAACGATAATAAAGATATAATATTATTAATAATAACGATAATAACGATTATAATGGAAATAATAATAATAACAATTACGAAAATAACGATAATTTCGGTAAAATGATAATAATAGCAATAATAATACTAGCAATAATAATAATTTTAATTACGTAAATAAAAATAATAAAAATAGCTTTAATAACATTATAACAATAATAACGAAAACAACGATAATAACGATATATATGGTAACTATTATAATGACAATAATAATAACAATAATAATATCGATAATAACTATAATAACGATAATAACCATAATGACAATAATAACGATAATATCGATAATAATAATAATAATAATAACAGTAATTACGATAATAACCATAATGACGATAATAACGATAATATCGATAATAATAATAATAATAATAACAGTAATAACGATAATAACGTTAATAACGACAATAATAATAATAATAATAATAATAATAATAATAATAATAATAATAATAATAATAATAATAATATCGATAATAAAGGTAATGACGATAATAATAATAATAATAATAATATAAATAATAATAACGATAATGACGATAATAATGATAATAATAATAATAGGAACAATAATATTCACCATAATAATAACAATAATAACGGTTTTGATAAGATTAATAATAATAATAATAACGATAATGGTGATAATAATAATAATAATAATAATAATAATAATAACAATATTAACAATAATAATCACCAAAATAACAACAATAATAATCACAACAATAATAACAATAATAATCACAACAATAATAACAATAAAAACGATTATGACAAGAATAATATTAATAATAATAACGATAATGATGATAATAACGATTTTAACTGTAATAATGATAATAATAGTAATAATTATAACAATAATAACGATAATATCGATAATAATAATATTAATAAGAGCGATAGTAACGTTAATAGTATTAACTATAGATTAGATAATAGTGACATTAATGAAAATAACTATGATAATAATAATAAATATAACAATAATAATGATAATAACAATAACAATAATAACAATATCAGCGATTATTACGATAATAACGATAGTAATATTGATTATAATAATGATACCAAAGAAAATAACGGTAATAATAAATATAATAATAATATCGATAATAAGGTTAATTAAGAAAATATCGTTAATAACGATAATAACTATAATGACGACAATAATAATAATAATAATAACGATAGTAACGAAAATAACAATAATATCGATTATAATAATAACAACAATAAAGATAATAACGATATTAACAATAATAGCGATAATAATAATATCAATAATAACAATAATAACGATACATATAATAACACTAATAACAATAATTTCGACAATAACGATATTTACGATACTAATAATAACAATTATAACGATAATAACGATAATATCGATTATAATATTAACAATAATATCAATGACAAAGATTTTAACGATTATTATCATAAGTTTATTCCTAAAATAAGGATAAAAATGATAGGAACGATAATTATAATAACAATTATAATGGTAATAACGAAAAAATAATAATAAGACTTATAACTACGATAACATAGATAATAATAGTAGTATTAATAACAATATTAGCATAAATAACGATAATGACGATATTAACGATAACAATATTAACGATAATAACGTTAGTTATAACAATAATAATAACATTAATAACGATAATTAGATAACATTAATAATAATAATTACGATAATGCTTATAATATCGTTAATAATAATAATACTAACAAAAATAATAATAACTATAATAACGATAATAATAATAATAACACTAACAATATTAGTAATTACAGTAGTAACAATAATAACATTATGACGAAAATAATAATAATAATATTAACGACAATAGCGATAATAAAGGTATTATCGATAATAAGGATAATAGCATTATAGTTAATAAAGATAAAAACGTCAATAACGATAACAATAACTGCAATTATAACGAAAACATTGAAAATAACGGTAATAACGATAATAAAGACAATAATAATAATAATAATAATGATAATAATGATAATAACGATAATGAAAATATCGAAAATAACGAAAATAATATTAATAATAATAACGATAATAAGGATAATACCGATAACATCGGTAATAATAATAACAATAATATCGATAACAATGATAATAACGATAATAACGATAATAATGATAATAACAATAAGACCGATAGTAATAATACGATAATAACGATTACAGTAATGATAATAGTACCGATAGCTTCAATAATAACGATAATATCGTTAATAATAGGAGTAATAATAACAAAATTAGGAATAATATATATAGTAACGACAATAACGGTAATAATGGTAGAAGTAATAACAGAAATAAATAAAATAACGATAAAAACGATATTAACGTTAAGAACAATAACGATAATATCGATAATATTGTTAATGATAATAACAATATTTACAATAATATCGATAATTGTAATAATAATAACAATATTAAGGATCATAACGATAATAGCGATAATAATAATAACGATAATAACGATAATAAGAAAAATAATAATATCGATAGTAACAATGATAATTATAATAATGAATATATTAGTAATACTAATAACGTTTACAACGATAGTAACGATAATAACGATATTAATAAGAAAATTAATAATTACAATTACGTCAATAACTAAAATAATGATAGCAATAATAACTATAAAAACAATAATAATGATAATAAAAGTAATAGCAAAAATAACGATAAAGATATTAATATCAATAATAACGATTATAATGATAATAACGATAATGATAATAATATTATAAAAAATTATAAGGATAAAGCGATATTAACGAAAATCATCTGAATACTGATAACAATATTAACAATAAAAACGATAATAACGATAATAATGATAATAATATTAACAATAATATCGATAACTACAATCAAACCGTTAATTATAAAAATAGTAATATCGATAATAAGGATAAATACAAAAAAAACGGTAATAACGATAATAATGATAATAATATTAACAATAATATCGATAACTACAATCAAACCGTTAATTATAAAAATAGTAATATCGATAATAAGGATAAATACAAAAAAAAACGGTAATAACGATAATAACGGTAATAATTATAAAAATAATGACTATAATAACGATAATTACGATAATAATTATAATGACGATAATTATTATAATAGTAATAAAAATTATAACGATAGTAAAGGTAATGAAAATAATAATAATAACTATAATTACGACAATAGTAATAATAATGACGATAATAACGATAATTACGATAATAATGTTAACAATAATAAGGATAATAAATATAATAGTAGTAATAATATTAACGATAATAACAATATTTACGGTAGTAATAATATTAATAATAAAGATAGCAACGAAATTAACGATTAAATCGATATTAATAATTACAATAATAACGATATAACTACATTAATGGTAATTACGATAATAACGTTAATAATAATAATAATAATAATAATAATAACGATAATAATAATAACGATAATGAGGGTAATAATAATAATAATAACGATTATATTTACAATTACGATAATAACGATAATAATAATAACGATAATAACGATATTAACGATAATAATAATAAAAATTATAATAAAATAATAATAATAACAATAATAATAATAATAATATAAATTATAGCGATATTAACGATAATAAAGGCATTAATAATAACGAAAGTTAGGATAATAACGATGACAATAATAAAAATGAAATCAATAATAACGGTAATATCGATAATAATAATAACGATAATAACGATAATAATGTTCATAAGGGTAATAATAATAATAGTATTATCAACTATAACGATAATAACGATTATAAAGATGGTAATAAAAATAATAATAACAATAATAAAATTAATAACAGTAAGCGGTAATAAGGATAATCATGATGACAATAATAAAGTTAATAACGATAAGTATTATAATGCCGTTAATAATAATAGTAATAATAATAATAACAATTATTACGGTAATAAAGTTAATAATTATAACAATAATATCGATGATATCGGTAATAACGACATTAATAACAACAATAATAATACCCATAATAACTATAATTCCGATGATAACAATAATAGTAACTATAATAATAACAACAATAACGATAATTACTTTAATAATAATAAAATTAATAATAATAATTACGATCATAAAGATAAAAATAATTACGAATAATATAGATGACAAAAATAATATTTATAATAATAATAATAATAACAATGATAATAAAAATAATAAAAATAATGACGATAATAACGACAATAATAATAAAATTAAAAACGATAATTACGATAATAACGATACAACTAATATTAATAATAACGATAATGACGATAATAACGGAAATAATAATAACAATAATTTTGATAATAACGATAATAATAATAATAGTAATAATGATAATACAAAATAATAACGTTAGTAGTAATAATAATAATGACGAAAATAGCTATAATAACGTTAATAAATATATTAATGAAAACAATAAAAAAGATAATAACGGTAATAAAGATAATAATAATAATAATATCGATAATAACGACAATAACGATAATAATAATAAAATTAATAACGATAATTACGATAATAATAGTACTAATAATAATTACAATACTAACGATATTAACGATTATAATAATGTCGATAATGACGATAATAATAATAATTATAATAATGATATTAACGATAATAACGATAATAATAGTAACGAAAATAACAATAATATTTATGTTAATAATAACGATAATAATGATAATAACGATAATAATAATAATATTATGAATTATTACTATAATAACGATTATATTCAAAAAAATTATAATATTAACAATAATAACGATTGTAACGATAATAACGATAATAACAATAATGACGATAATAATAATAATAATAACGATAATATCTATAATAACGGTATTAATGATATTTATAATATTAATAATAAAGATAAAAAAGTTATTAATAGTAGTAATAAAAACACTAATAACAACAATAACGATCATAGCGATAATAATGATAATGAAGATAATTCTTTTTTTTTTATTTTATATTTTTTTTTGACGGTCTGTGAATGCCAATTTTTACGTACTGATTTAGGGTCCCTGCCAGCTAACCCTTTACCATTTGGTCCCCCCGTTATAGTCCCTGGAGTGTCGGGCTCATCATTGGAATAGACACTACCGACTAAACGCATTTCCATCCTAGTGGCATAATGAAACCATCCCTGCACCACTTTGTAGCATTACTTCGGAATGACACCACTGCCTCATGTCCCTAAACTGGTCTCTCTCATTCAGTTCTAAGTGGCAGGAACCTGGAACAACGTTGGTGGCAAGTCTATGGGCCATCCATAACCATCTTCTTGTTGCGTAAGATTTCCCTTACGTAACAGACCACCCTGTTCCACTTCTTCTGCCCTCGCAGCATTTCCTCGACATTGATGTCCAGCGAGATGTCCCCAAGCTCCTGTTCTAAGGCAAGTCATTCGGCGCTCTACCGGATACATATGAAGAACGTGTGGTGTGCATCTTCTTTGATCGAATCCCCATAGGGGCAGTTGCCGTCTGCTACTTTCCCCATTTTTGCGAGGAAGGAGAGGAATAGGCCATGCCATGTTAAGAATTGTGTGAGGTAGAAATTTACCTCACCCGCCTTTCGGATTATCCAGTTGTCAAGTCGACCGTTGAGTCGGGCAGTCCATCTGCCCCTAGGTTCCTGCTCCCATCTGCTTTGCCAGGCCTCGATGCTGTTAGACCCGGCTTTCTACGATTCCTCCTCCTTCCCCAGAACGGGCTTCTGCTGATGGACGAATTGTCTCTACTTGGCTAGTAGGTCGATCGGGATTACCCCGATGACAACTAGCACTGCGGGCTGTGAGACCGTGCTGTAGGAGCACGCGATTCAGAGAGTGCTCCTCTTGTGTACCGCGACTATGCGCTTGCGATATTTCTCTTATCGCAACGCCTCGGCCCATACTTCCGCGACGTATAGCATCACTCCATCGGCGGGACGCATCAGTAGTCGCCTAATACACGGCCGTGGACTGTGGACATTGGCCAAGAGTGTGCCCAGAGTGGATACAACATTTGCCGCCTTGTCGGATGCCATTATTATATGATCTCCGTAATCGAATTTGCAATCGATCATTACTTCTAGGTACCTGACGGACGGCTTATTCTGGACCGTCGCGTTTCCTACGGTGAAGCTGCGCAAGGTGTTGATGCGCTTCTTCGTTAGTATCACGATCTCTGTTTTGTGGGCTGCTAAGAATAGCCCATGCTCTTCCATCCATATGATGACTCTGCGCATGACCTGGTTGAGCAGCAGCTGTGCCCCCTCCGCGTCTCTTGTTGTTATGACAACTGCAATGTCATCTGCGTACCCAACCAACAAAGCAGATTCAGGGACTGCCATACGTAGAATACCGTCGTAGAAAATATTCCAGATATCCGGTCCTTGTATGGATTCCTGAGCTGCCTCCGATGTCAATTCCAAGCTTCCTTGGACCATCGTCAGTATTGTATTCTAAGAAGCGCTCGTTTAGATAATCCCCGAGTATTCGGAGTAGGTACCCCGGGACTCTGAAATTACGTTTGAGCACTACCATTGCCAAGTCCCACCTGACGGAGTTGAAGGCGTTTCTCACGTCTAAGGTGGCCAGCAGACACAAAGGGCGGGAATGATGAATCCCGCGCTCCGTCAATTTAGCGGCCGTGACAACCTCCTGAACTGCGTGGATGGTGGAGAGGCCGGATCGAAATCAATACTGGCGGGCAGCGAGATCCCATGCTGCCCTCATGGCTGCGTGCAGCCGTGGCCTGAGCATCTTCTCCAGGAGCTTGCCAGCCGTAGCGAGCATACAGATGGGTCTGTATTATGAAGCTGCATCTGCTGGACCCATGCCCTTGCTGATAAGCACAAGCCTCGCTTTTTTCCAAAGGGCGGGGAAGATGCCCTCCCTGAGGCACATGTTATACATGTTTAGCAAGAGCTCAGGGTGGCTCTCTGCAACGGCTTTAATTAATTCTCCTGGAAGTTCGTCAGGTCCTGGAGCTTTCTTCTTCCGCATAGATGATGCGGCCCTGAATAGCTCCTCTTCTGTAAATTGAAGCGCTTCGTTTATGCCAGGCGTTGCCGTGCTAATCTCTCTCTTCGGCTTTGTTGGGAATAGAGTATGCACAATTTATTCCAACGTCCTCGCGTCCTGAGAGATTCCTTGCATTCGTGTCCCCAGCTTACTTGTGACGATCTGATACCCTAATCCCCACGGATTTTGATCGATTTCCATTCACAGCTCCTTCCAGCACCGTCGTTGACTGGCCTTGATGGACCTCTTGAAAGCTTTTTTGGCCGGCTGATACTCTGCAGCCAAGGGAGCATCGTCGAGGTCGCGTCTCTTCGCTCGTTGTGCTACACGGCGGAGCTTTAAGTACTTCTTACGTAGATCTGCGATCTCGTTTGTCCACCAGTATGCAGGACGCCTTTGCCATTTTTTCTTCGTCTTTGGCACCGCTATCGTGCATGCCTTTTGGATGAGCAGCATAGTTGCTGCAGTAATCCTCCTGGATTGCGCATGTGGCGATAGAATCGCGGAAGCAATTTGAAGGGATCTCCATCCTTCATTTAAGACCGAAGACAGCCTCTCTCGATCATGAGGAATAATAATAAGAATAATAACGATAATAACAATTATAACGATAATTATAATATCAATAATAGCGATAATAAAGACAATAACTATATAGACAATAAGATTAATAATAATAATAACGATAAGAAAGGTAATAATAATAACAACAATATAGATAATAACGGTAATAAGGATAATAATAATAACAAATATAACGAGAAAATCGATAATAATAATTATAACGATTATAATAATAATAATAATAACAAAAAACGGTAATAATAATTAAGATAATAACGATAATGACGAAAACATCGATAATAACGATAATAATGTTAATAACTATAATAATAATAATATTAATAACGGTAATAACAATAATAATAGTAGCAATAATAACGATAATAACGATAATAACTGTAATAATAATAACAATAATAACATTAATAACGATAATAATAATAATAATAATGACAACAATAACGATAAAAACGATAAAACGACTATAATGATAATTATAATAACAATAAAAACTATAATAATGATAATTACGATAATAAAGATAATAATAATAATAATACAAAATAACGATAATATCCATTATAATGTTAATAATAATAGTATTAATGACAATAATAATGATAGTAATGATAATTATTATAAAAATTACAAAATTAATAAGGATAATAATGATAATAACGACAATAGCAATAATAATATCGATAGTAACGATAATATCGATAATAATAATAATAAGAATAAGAAGATTAATAAGGATAATAGCGATAATAACGAATATAATGGTAATAATAATAATAATAATAATAATAATATTAATAATAATAATAATATTAACAATGTTGAGGATTATACCGATAACAATAACAATAATAACGATAACAATAATGATAATAATAATAAAATATCAATAATAACGTTAATATCGATATGAACGATAAGAATAATAATAATAATATCAATAACATCAATAATAACGATAATTACGAAAATTATAATTATAATTTCTACGATAAACTTCATAATAACGATCATAACGATAACAATAATAATAATTATAACGAGAAACAACATAATAACGATAATATTGATAATACTAATAATAATTATTATGATTAACTCGATAAGAATGTTAATAACGATAATAATAATGATTAAATCTTTAATAACTATAATTACGATAATATCAACAATGAAAATAGTATTAATATCGATAGTAACGATAATAACGTTTATAACGATAATAATATTAGAAAAATAATATAAATAACGATAATAGCAATAATAATAATATTAATTATAACGTCACTAATGATATTTATGCTAATAACGGTAATAATAATAATAATAATAATAATATCGATAATAACGGTAACAACGGTTACAACGATAATAATAATAAAGATATTACAATAATTACAATAATAACGATAACAACTATAAAAACGATAAAAATAATAAAGATAATAAAGATTATAACGATAATAATATTACTGATAATATCGATAATAATGATAATAACGATAATAAAGATAATTACGATAATATTCATAATAATAACAATATAATTATATCAACAGTTATGACAACAATAACAATAATAGCAACGATAATATTGATAATAATAAAAACAATAATAAATATAATAACAGTAATAACGAAAATAATAATATAATTAATAACGATAATTAAGTCAACAACGATAATAATAATAGAATATAGAATAATAATAATAATAGTAGGAACAAGAATAAGGACAATATCGATACTAACTATAATAATAATAACGGTAATGAGTATAATTATAATAATAATAATAATAACGATAGTAAAGATAAATATAATAACAATAAAAGCGATAATAATGATTTTAACGATAACATCGATAATAATAATAATAGCATTAATAAAGATAATAACGATATTATAGATAATAATAATAAAAATATTAATGATAACATCGAAAACGATAATAATATTAATTAAAATGCTAACAATAATATTTATAATAACTATAATAATAATAACAATGAAAACGATAATATTAATAAAAATAATAACGATTATAACGTTAATAAAGATAAAAATGATAATAATAATAATAAAAATAATAACGATAATACGACAAGAATATTAATAATAATATTGATAAAAACAATAATAAAAGTAATAATAATAATAATCATAATAATAATAATAACGATATGGACCAAAATATCCATAATAATAGTGGTAGAAGTAACAATAATAACATTAATAAAGTTAAGAAAGATTTTGACGATAATATGAATAACAATAATAACGATAATAACGAAAATACCGATAACAATACTAAAGATAATATGGATTATAATCACAATAATAAAGATAATATGGATTATAATAACAATAATATGAACGATAATAACGATATTAACAATATTAACGATAATTAACGATAATAATAATAATATTAAGGATAATATCAATGATAATAACAAGAATAATAATGATAACAACGATAAAAACGATAATCATAGTAATAAAGACAATAACGATATTAACGTTAATAACGATAATGAAAATACGATTGCAACGAATACAGTAATAATAATAATATCGATAGTAACAATAATAACGATAATGACGATAATAATAATAATAAAAATAACAAAAATAACGATAATAACGATATTAACATTAATAATAATAACGATAATAACGATAATAGTAATAACAATAATATCTATAGTAAGCATAATAACGAAAATGACGGTAATAATAATAATAATAATAACAATAGTAACTATAATAACAATAATAATAAGTACAATATTATCGAAATTAACGATAATAACGATAATATTAATAACAATAAGAACGATTTCAGCGATAATAACGATACTAATAATAATAATGTTAATGAAAATTAGGATAATAACTATGTCAATGTTAATAATATTAACAGAAATAACGATAAAAATGATAATAACGATAATAGTAATGATAATAATAATGTTAATAACGATAATATCGATAATAAAAATAATAGCGAAAATAATAATAAAGATAATGACGATTATAATATTAATAATCATAACGATATTAACGATAATTACGATAATAACGATAATAATAAAAACGATAATTTTTTTAAGGTCTGAGGATGCCAAACTTTATGCACTGATCTAGGGCCCTAGAGGAACCCTTTTCCTATTGGGTCCCCCGTTGAATTCCCTGGAGTGTCGGGCTCTCCGTTGGAATAGGCATTACCGACTAATCTCATATCCATCCTATTGGCATTGTAATACCACCCGGCACCGTAATGTGACATTAATTCATGATGGGGCCACTTCATCATGACCCATTAATTAGGACTACCACAATTTGGCTCTACGTGGCAGGAACTTGGTGCAACGTTGGTGGCACGTCTATGGGCCGCCCATATCCTTCTTATTTTTACGTAAGATTGCCCTCACGTAGCAGGCATCCCTGTTCTACTCCTTCTGCCCTCGCAGCATTTTTTTGCTCCAAGGCAAACCGTTCGGTGCTCCACCGTGCACATATGAAGAACCTGTGGTGGGCGTCGTGGAAGGTTGATTCGACATAGGGACATTTGTCGTCAGCATCCTTCCTCATTTTTGCAAGATAAGAGCAGAACAGACCATGCCCTATCAAAAATTGGGTGGGGAAGAAGTTGACCTCCCCCGCATACCGATTTAGCAGGTGTCCAGCCGATTGACGAGTCGGGCCGTCCATCTGCACCTAGGCTCCCGTTCCCATCTTCTTTGCCAGGTCTCGATGCTGGTAGACCTGGCGAGCCGTGATACCTCCTTCTTACCCAAAGCGGACCTTTGCTGGTGAACGAATTGTCCCTCCTGGGCTAGTAGATCTATCGGGAATACACCCGCGACCACTAGCACCGCGGGCTCAGAGATCGTGCGGTAGGAATAAGCGATTCGGAGAGCGCCCCTCCTCTGTCCCGTGGCTATGCGCTTGCGATAATTCTCTTTTCGCAGCACCTCGTCCCATATTTATGCGCCGTACAGTATCACTGCTTCGACGGCACGCATCCGTATTCGCCTAATGCACGGCCGGGGGCCGTTGACATTGGCCATAAGTGTGCCCAGCGTGGCTACAACTTTTGCCGCCTTGTCAGCCGCCCTTATTATATGCCTTCCGAAATTCAGTTTGCAATCGAGGATTACTCCAATGTACGTGACAGATTGCTTTGCCTGGACCGTCGCATCTCCTACTGTGAAATTGCGCAAAGTGTTGATGCGCGTCTGCGTTAGTAGCACGATCTCTGTTCTCTGTGCTGCTACGGATAGCAAGTTCTCTTCCATCCAGAAGATGACTCTGCGCATGACCTGGTTGAGCAGCAGCTGTGCCCCCTCCGTGTCTCTTACAGTTATGACAACTGCAATGTCGTCTGCGTACCCAACCAAGAAAGCGCCTTCAAGGACTGCCATATGTAAGATACCGTCGTTGAAAATATTCCAGATATCCGGTCCTAGTATGGAACCCTAAGCTGACCGCGATGTCAACTCCAAGCTTTTTGGACCATCGCCAGTATTGTATTCAAGGAAGCGCTTGTTCAGATAATCCTCGAGTATTCGAAGTATGTATCCCGAAACTCTGAAATTACGTTCCAGCGCTTCCATTGCCAAGTTCCACCTGATGGAGTAGATGGCATTTCTCTAAGGTGGCCAGCAGATACAAATGGCGGGAATGGTGATTCCCGCGCTCAGTCATTTTTGCGGGCATGACACCCTCCTGAACTGCGTGGATGAAAGATAGGCCGGATCGAAATCCATACTGGCAGGCAGCAAGATCACCCGCTGCCCTCACAGCTGCGTGCAGCCGTGGCCTAAGCAGCTTCTCCAGGAGCTTGCCAGCCTCATCGAGCATTCATATAGGCTTGTATGACGAAGCAGCCTCTGCTGGACCCATGCCCTTGATGATGAGCACAAGTTTCGCTTTCTTCCACGGGGCCGATAAGATGCCCTCCCTGAGGCACATGTTGTACACGTTTAGCAAAATCTTAGGGTGACTCTGCGAGACGGGTTTAATTACTTCCGCTGGAAGTCCGTCAGGACCTGGAGCTTTCATGTTCCGCATAGATGATGCGGCCCTGAGTAGCTCTTCTTCCGTAAATTGTGACACCTCCGTTATCGCCAGGCGCAGCCATGCTAATCTTTCTCTTCGGCTGTGAGGGGAATACAGTATGCACGATGTATTCCAACGTCCTCGCGTCCTGAGGGATTCCTTGCGTTTGAGTTCCCAGCTTGCGAGTGACGATCTGATACCCTAATATTCATGGATTCTTATCGACTTCCAGGCACAGCTACTTCCATCGCCGTCGTTACTAGCCATGATTACCCACTTCAAAGCTTTTTTGGCCGCTTGATACACTGCAGCAAAGGGAACAGCTTCGAGTTCGCGTCTCTTCACTCTTTGTGCCAAACGGCGAAGCCTTAAGCACTTCTTACGAAGATCTGCGATATCGTTCGTCCATCAGTATGCAGGATGCCTCTGCCGTTTCGTGGTCTTCTTTGGCACCATTATCGCGCAAGCCTTTTGGATGAGCTGCATAATTGCTGCAGTAATCATCCTGGTTTGTGCAGATGGCGATAGACTCACGGAATCAACTTGAAAGGATCTCCAACCTTCTTCTATGACGGAAAACAGTCTCTCTTAATCCATTCTTGCAATGTTCCAACGGAGAGGTCTTTCTACACTTGTCACGGATGGCCTCCTTTCGTGTACATCGAATAGGATGTACTGATGGTCGCTTCTGGTATAATCCTCAATTACCCGCCAGCTTGTGACTCTTGCCACAAGTTGTTCGATGGCTAGAGAGTTGTCCAGGATCGTCTCTCTGTAGCCAGGCTTACAGAAGGTTGGTATAGAGTCTGTGTTGAGTATTGATAGCTCTAGTCTCGACGCCAACTTCATGATTCGTCTTCCGCTGGAGTCCGGCCTGGCCTCCCCAATTCGAGAGATTTGGCATTGACGTCTCCAACCACAATGAAATCCCATTGCATTTTCCGCAGCGCGTCTTCCAGATCGTCCAATTTGCTCTGGAAGTCGTCTATCCGGTCGTTCAGGGTGAGATATACACTGACATAAGTCGTAGAGTTGTGTTTCACCCAAACGTATCCACATCCTTATCCTTGATCCGACATATGTATATGTCGGGGATCTGGGATCCAGATGGCCACAGTGCCCAATTCGTTTGCGTACCATCCTAATCCTGCTCTGTCCTGGTACTGTTCGCTGATTAAAACGATATCAGCTTGTTTCTCAGAGCAGAACTGAGTTAGAAGGTGGTGCACCGTTCTACTCCTACGAAGATTACCCTGAAGTACTCTCATCCTGTTTTCCTCTTGTGGCTGTGGCATGGGCCTCCTGGAAAGCTTTGCAGGCCCTTGATACCGCCAGGAGCTTCATAAGTTCATCAACGCTATTGAAGCACACAAAGCAAGTAGGCTCGCTGACCTTGCAGTCTTTGATCTTGTGCCCCGTGCCGCCGCAGTTATCTCAAATCTTACTGCCATCAGTGCACTTGCACGAGGTTCTATAGTGACCATAGTCAAGACAGCGGTAGCATCGCCTCACTTCTACTCTTCGCCTGACCCTGCAGCTGACGAAGCCGACCTACTATAGGCCGACCTTTAGAAACTTCGCAGCTGCTTCCTCTTCTAGTCTGACGATGGACAGGCGTTGTTGTCTCGCGTTAGGGTTCGTCAATTTAACCTCTAGTTTCCCCGCGTTGTATGGCAGGGTCCTCTTTATGGTCTCCTCGATTTCCACCACCGATGTGCAGCAATCGCAGTCCCGTATCTCCAGCGTAGATCTAGGGTCCAGTTCCGTGATGCTGCTCGTTTCTCTTACTTCATTCCTCAGGGTTTCTGCGAATAAGGTCTTGATATGCGCAGTGGTCTTCTTAAATTCGAGGAGAATCCCTCTAGTTCTGGTCTGTCGGACCGATTTAACATCTACACCTGTGCCGCTGGTCTTGAAGCGCTGATGGATGCTCCGACTACGTTTGCGTAAGATTTGCCTTGCGCAGGTTTCAGGAAAACTGCGTCCGGACGTGTTCTCTTTCTCGGCCTGTTCTCTGATTTGTTCGGCTTCTTTTTCACCTACTGTGGGTGTTCCGTCGCCTTCATCGCTGGAATCTCCTTATCTTTCCTCTTCTTTTCGACCACAGTCCACTTGGTGGCTTCGGACGTCGCCGTCTCTTGCCTCGTTCTTTTGAGGCTTTCTTCAGGCATCCGCGGCGAACTTGTGGCTACTCTCTTAATTGCGCAGACATCAGTTGTAGAATTTGTCCAAGGGTTCTGAGAAACTCGGTCTAGGGTCCTCGCTCCCTTATTGAACTTTTTTCGAGATTTAAAAATGAACTCGAGACTCTCTATGACGTCCTCCAGGTCTGGGAGCCCTTGCTTAATCGTGTTGTTAACGTTTGGCTACGTAGTAATAGCTGCCTTCATTTTGGCAAGGAGATCTTTCGCTTGCGGGAGTTTCTCACTGTCTCCATCTTATGGTGTCCCCTTCGCAGGCTGGATAGGTGACGTCAGGCCTGAGAGCCGCGTACTATCAAACGCCCCTGGCAATCCATTGCCACTCCTCCAAGAGGCTTTCCTCATATCTTACTCTTCCTGGCGCTATAGACACATCGCAGGTCAGGTCGCCAATCTGTGGGGATCTTCCTGATGTGATATCCAGAACTGGAGCCAAGTTGTCTACAACAAGCTCCTGGCAGTTGCTGGATGACTTCGGTGGGTGGCCTGCCCTTAAACAATATGACACCATCGTGGGGTGGGTGTCCCTCCCAAGTTCTCTTTTAACTATTAATATACTATCCATCATATGAAATATAATTATTGGGAGGCAAGCTCACCAAAGTAAAGGAAAGGAAAGGAAGGAAGTATGAGAGGGAGAGAATGAATAGAAAAAGATATAAAAGAAGAACAAAGATAGGAATAGCCGTACAAGAACATTCACACGCCATTCACACAGTCCCTTCTAGTCACCTACTACGACAAGCAGGGAGTACTGTGGGAGTATACTACTTCCCCATACGCAAAGGGAATAATAATAACGATAATAACGATAATATCATTATAATTAATGACGATAATAATATTAATAACAATAATAATAATAATAATAAAAATAACGATAATAACAATAATAACGATAATAACGGTAATTACGATAACAATGTTAATATTAATATCGAAAATAAAGAAAATAACGGTGACAACGATAATAATAATAACAATAGTAACGATAATAACAATAATTACGATAATAATAATTATAATAACGTTAATAACGGTAATAACGATAATAACGGAAATAACGATAATATCGATAATAATATTGACAAAAACAAATAAAATAGATAATAACCATAATAAAGATAATAATATGAACGATAATAACCATAATAATAATAATCATAATAACGATAATAAAGATAGAAACGATAATAACGATAACAATAATAATAATAATTAACAATAATAAAAATAATAACGACTATAAAAATATTAATAATTATATTAATAACGATCATAACGATAATAATGTTAATAATAATAGTAATAATAACAATAATACCAATAATGACGATAATAACGATAATAACGAATATAATAATGGCGATAATAACCATAATAATAATAATAATTTTAACGCTTATAACGATAAAAATGATATTATCGATAATAATAATAACAATATTAACGATTATATCGATAATAATAATAATAATAGTAATAACAAAAATAAAGTTAACAACGACAATAACGATAATAACGATAATAATAATAATAATAATAGTAATAACAATAATTACCATCATAACGATAGTAACGATAATAACGATAATAATAATAACGATAATGATGGTAATAATATTAATAAAAACAATTATAACAATAATTACGATAATAACGATAATAACATATAATAACGACAATAGTAATAATAAAAATCACGATAGTGATGATAATAAAGATAATATTAAAAATAATAATAATAATAACAATAATAACGATTATAAAGGATGTAATGAAAATAAGATGAATAATAGACAAAAGTAATAATAATAATAACAACATTAACGGTGATATCGGTAACAATAATAATAATAAAACAATAATAACTGTAACAACGATAATAACGTCTATAATAGTAACGATAATAACCATGAAAACGATAATAGCGACAATAATAATAATTAGTTTAACGATAATATCGATAATAATAATAACAAAATTAACTATAATATCAATAATAATAATATTAGCAATAAAAATAGTAATGATAATAACGATAATAACTATAATTACTATAATAACGATAATAATATTAACGATAATAACGTCAATAGCGATTATAAGGATAATAATAATAGTAATAAAAACAATAATAACAATAATAAAGATTATAACGATAACAATATTAACGATAATTTCGACAATGTTAATAATAATAAAAACGATAATAATATGAATAATAATAAAGATTATAACGATATTAACGATAGTAAGGATAATAATGATAATAACGAGAATAACGATAATATAGATAATAATAATAACAATATTAACGAAAATATCGATATTAATAATAATAATAATAATAAAAATAATAACGATAATAGTGTTTATGATGATAAGAAAGATAATAATAATAATGAAAATAAAAATAATAACGAAAAAAACGATGATAATCATATTAATAAAAGTAATAATAACAATATTAAGAATAGTAACTATTATAACGATTATAACGATAATAGTAGGATTAATAATAACAGTAATAAAAATAATAGCGATAATAACAATTATAAAAAGGTAACGATTATAATATTAACGATAATAACGATAATAACCATAATAATAATAATTATGAAGATAACAACGATATTAACGATAATAATGACAGTAATAATAACAATAATAATTATAATAACGATAACAATGATAATACCGATAATAACCAAAATTACAATAATAATAACAATAATAACAATAATATTGTTAATAAGGTTATTACCGATGATAATGATAATTATAATATTCGTAATTACTATAATAAGGATATTATCGATAATAATAACAACGATAATAACGATAAGAATAATGACGATGATAACGATAAAATCGAAAATAATAATAAAAACTTTAACGATAAAATGGATAATAATAATAATAATTTTAACGTTAAAACCCATAATAATAATAATAATAATAATAGCAATAATAACCGTAACAAGGAAAATAACGAGGATAATAATAACTATAATAACAATAATAGTAATAATTATAATATCGATAGTAACAATAATTACTATAATGGCGATAATAACGATAATGATAATAGCAATAATGACGAAGGATATAATAACGATAATATCTTTAATAACGATAATAATAATAATTATAATAACAATATTAACGATAACTACAATAACAATAATAAGAGCAATAACGATAATACCGATAATAACGATAAATACAATAACAATGACAACGATAATAACGATAAGTACGATTATAATAATAATAATAATAATAAAGATAATAAAGATATCAACGATAGTAATTGTAGTAATAAAAACAATAATAAATATACTAAAGATAATAACGATATTAACGATAATATTAATATCGAAAGTAAGGAAAATATTAATAATAATAATAACAACAATAACCATATTATCGTTAATAATATCAATAATAATATCTATATTAACGACAATAACGATAATAACGATGTTAATAATAATAATATTAATGATAATATCGTTAATAATAATTAAAATATTAACGATAATAGCGATAATAATGATAAAAATATTAACGATAATATCGATATAAATAATAATAATAATTACGATTATGACGATAATAACGATAATAACAATAATAACGATTATAATAATAACGATAGTAACGATAATTGTATTATTAATAATAACAACAATAACGATAATAACGATAATAATAATAATAATAATAAAGATAATAACGATATTAACGACAAAAACGATAATAATGATAAAAACAATAAATACAGAATTAATAATAACAGTAACAATTATAATAACAATAATAATGAGAACTCTAATAAAGATAATAACGATAAGAACGATAATTATCATAATAATAATAACAATATTAATGGTAATAACAATAATAATTATAACAATGAAAACGACAATGATGATAATAACGATAATAATAATGACAATAGTATCTATAAAAATAATAACGTTAATAATAATAATAATAATAACAATAACAATAAATACGATGATAACGATAATAATAATAATAATACTAATAACGATAATATCTATAATAATGATACAAAAAATAACAATAATAATTATAATAATAGAAATAACGATTATAACGATAATAAAAATTACATTAAAGGCGATAATTATGATAATTACGATAATAGTGAAAAGCATATAAACAATAACAATAATAACGAAAAAATTATAATAACGATAATAAAATTATAATAACGATAACAACGATAATAATAATTATAATAATAACAATAACACTAGTAATGATAGTAACGGTAATAAACACAACAATAAGAACGAAATAGCTATAATAACGATAATAAAAATAACAATAAAAAAAACAGCGATAATATTAATCATAACTGTTATATTATTTATAATATCGATAATAAATATAAAAAGGAAAGTAACTATAATAACAAAGATTTTAATAACGTTAAAAACAATAATATAGTAAATAACGATAATAATAGTAAGAACAATAACAATAATAACGATAATAATAATAAAATTAATAACGCCAATTATGATAACAACGAAAATAATAACATTAATAATAACTACAATTACGATAATAACGATAATAATTGTAGTATTAATATTAATACTAACGATAATAACGATAAGAGCGATAATAACAATGATAATAATATTGTTAACAAAGATAATTACGATATAAACGATATTAACTATAATAATAAAAACAATATTAACGAAAATAAAGATAATAATGATAATAACTATAATAATAATAGTAAGAACAGCAATAATATCTATAATTACGATAATAACGATAATATAGATAATTATAATAACAATAATAACGAAAATAACGATAATAGCGAATAACAATAATAATAATAATAAAGATAATAACGAAAATTACGATAATACTGATAATAACAATAATAATGGTAACGTTAATAATATAATAATAATAATAGTAATTACGATTATAAAGATAATATCGCTAATAATAATAATTATTATAATTAATATAATAACGATATAAACGATAAGAAGAATAATATTAATAAAAGCAATAAAGATAATAACGATAATAATAATAAAATTAAAAACAATAAAAAGGGCAATAACAACAATAATAATTACACAATTAACGATAATAATAATTATAAAGATAATGATAATAATGATAATAATAATACAAACGATAATAATAATAATAATATTAACCATAATAACGATAATAACGATAATAATATCAACATTAATATGGATAATAACTTTTATTACGATAATAATAATACAAATAATAACAATAATAACAATAATAACGATAAAAAATATAACATTAATAACGACAATAAAGATATTAACGAAAATAAGGTTAATAATAATAACAATAATATCGATATTAACGCTAGGAACGATAATAACGATAATAATAATAATAAAAATAAAAATGATAACTATGTTAACGATTATAACTATAATAATAATAACAATAATAACTATAATAACGAATATAAAGATATTAATAATAACGATAATATGGATAATAGCAATAATAGTAGTAACAATAAAATCGATAATAATAATTATAATAAATAAAATAATAACAACAAAAATAATTATAATAATGGTAATAACAATAATAATAATAACAATAATGACGATAGTAACGATAATATGGATAATGATAATAATAATAATGACGATAATAACGACATTAATTCAAATTAATATTTAAAATAATATCAGTAGTAATAATAGTAATAAGAACGATAGTAACGATAATGAAGATAATGATTATATTATTAATAAGGACATTAAGGAACATAACGATGACATCGATAATAATAATAACATTAATATTGATAATAACGATAATAACGATAATAATAATAATAATAATAACGATAATAGCGATAATAACTATAATAATAATAATAAGCGTCACAATATATATAATAACAATATTAACGATAATATCGACAATAATGATAATAACGCTAATAAAGATAATAAAAATAATATTAAGTACGATAATAACGGTAATAAAGAGAATAACGGTAATAACGATAATAGCGATGATAATAATAACGATAACTATTATAACAATAATAAGTATAATTAAGATAATTACGATAAATATAATAATAATAATAACAATAATATCTATAATATCTATAATAACGATATTAGTAATAATAATAATAAAGATACTAACGTTAATAACGATATTAAAGATAATAATAAAAATAATATTAATAATAATAATAATAATAATAATAATAATAATAGTAATAATAATAATAATAATAGTAATAATAATAAAGATAATAAAGAAAATTAATATAATAACGATAATATCGTTAATAATAATAATATTACAATAATAATAATAATAACGAATAAAAATGTAATAACAATAATAAGGATATTAACATTAATAATAAAAACATTAATAACAATAATATCGATAATATCCTTAATTACGATAATAATAATAAAAATAATAACGATAATAAGGATAATAAAGATAATAATAATAATAGTAATATCGATAACAACAATAATAATGATAATTACAATAATTGTGTATCTATAATAATAATTATAACGATAAAAACGATAATTATAATAACAATAATAGCAATAATAATGATAATAATAGTAGTAATAATAATAATAATACCGATAATAATGATTACATCGATAGTAATATTATTATTAATAATAATAATTACAATAATAACGATAATAACGATCTTAACGATAGTAATAATGACAATAATAACGATAACAAAGAAGATGACGATAATAATAATAATAATAATATTATTGATAATAAGGTTAATTACGAAAATAACGGTAATAAAAATATTAACAACAATAACGACAATAATAATAATAATAAGAACGATACTAACGATAATGAACATAATAACTGTATTAACGATAATAACGATAGAAATAATTACAATAATAACGATAATGACGATAATAATGAGAATAACGATAATTATAAGAACAAAAATTACTATAATAACGATACTAATAATAATAATAATAAGAATTACAACGATAATAAAGAAATAGCGATAATAATATATATGACAATAATTATAATACTGATAATGAAGATAATAACGATAATATAGATAATAACGTTAATAATAATAACAATAATATCGATTATAACGATAATAACGATAATAATATAGATAATAATAATAATATTAAAAATAATAACACGAAAATAACGATTTATCTATAATAACGAAATTAATGATAAAGATAATATCGATAATAATAATAATAATAATAATAATAATAATAATAATAATAATAATAGCAATAATGACCTTAATAAAGATCATAACGATAATAATGATACGACAATAACGATAATAGTAATAATAATATCGATAGTAATAATAATTACAATAATGACGATAATAACGATTATAATGATAAAAACGTTAATAATGCTAATAATAAGAGCAATAATAACGATAATAACGATAATAATGATAATAATAGATGTAATAATTACAATATTGACAATAATAATGATAATAACAATAATAATAGTAGTAATAATAACAATAATAACAGTATTAACAATAATAACGATAATAACAATATTATCTAAAATAATAATAATAATATTATCGATTATAAGGTTAATAACGATAATAACGTTAATAATAATTAAATTAATAACGATAATAACGTTTATAACAAAAATAATAATAGCAATAATAACGATAATAAGGATAGCAATAATAATAATAGTAATAAAAATAATATCGAAAATAACGGTAATAACGATTCCGAAAATAGTAATAATAATTATAACGATAATAGCGATATCAATGATAATAACGATGACAACGATTAAAATAATAACATGAATACCGATAATAACGGTAATAACGACTATAATTATATTAATAATAATTATAATAATAATAATAAAGATAATAAGGATAATAACGGTAATATAGATAATAATAGTAGCAACATTAACGATAATAAGGATATTAATAAAAATAATGATAAATATAACAATAATAACGATAGTGATGAAAAAAAAATTTTAATAATAACGATAATTTCTTTAATAGTGATGTTAATAATAACGATAATAACGATAAAATTATAATAACAACAATAATAATAATATTATTATTAACAATAATAACGACAACAACGACAATAGTGATAAAAATATTAATAAAAAAATAGAAAATGAGGATAATAACGATGACAACGATAATTATAATAACAATATTAACGATAATAACGATAATAACGATTATACGGATTATAACAATAACGATAATGACAATAATAACGATAATAATGATAGTAACTATAATAACGATTACAACAATAATAACGATAATAATAATAACGATAATACCTATAATAATGATAATTACAATAATAATAATAGTAATAATAAAGATGATAACAATAATAACGATTGTTATAATTATAACGATAATAATATTAATAATTTTAACATAAATAACGATAATAACGATAATTATTTTAATAGAAGTAATAATAACAATATTAACAATGTTTGCAATAATAATGATAGTAAGGATAATAATAGTGGTAACAATTAAAGTAATAACAGTAATAACGATATTAACAAAAATAAGGATAATAATAATAATGATAGTAGTAATAATAATATCGATAGTAACAATAATGACGATAATAACGAAAATAACGATAATAACGATAATAATAATAAAATTAATAACGATAATTGCATTAGTAAAGATAATAATATTAACAATAACAACGATATCGACGATAATAAGGGTAATAGTAATAACGATAATAACGACAATAATAATTATAAAAATATTGATAAGAACGATAATAACAATAATAATAATAATAGTAATAATAATAAAAACGATAATTACGATAATTACGATATTAATAATGATAATAATAACAATAATAAAGATAATAACGGAAATAATTATAATATTAATAATAATAATAATAATTATCATAATAATAATAATAATAATAATAAAGATAATAATGACAATAATAATACGAATAATAATAATAATACTAATATCAATAATAAAGAAAAGAACGCTAATAATAATAGTCATAATATCTATAATGACACTAATAACGGTAACAAGAACAATAATAAAAAGGAAAATAACAAAAAATATTGATAATGATAATAACAATAATAAAAATAATAACAATAAAAATGATAATAATAGCAATAATATTAATAAAAATAATAACTATAATGACGATAATAACGATAATAACAATAATAACAATAATAATGATAATAACAATAATAATAATAATAATAATAATAATAATAATAATAATAATAATAATAATAATAATAATAATAAAAATAATAATAATAATAAAGACAATAATATGTATAATAACGAAGATATTAGTTTTAATGTTAAGAATAGTACCAATAATAACGGTAATAAAGATTATGACGATATTAGTTGTAATATTCATAACGATATGAACAATATTTACGATACTAATTATAATAATAATAAAGTAAACAACGATAGTAACTATAATAACAATAGTTATAATAACAATATTAATGATAATATCGAGAATTATAAAAATAATAATACCAAAAATAACGATAATAACGATAATAACGATAATAATAATAACGATGTTATCGATAAGTTTAATAATAAAATATTGTTAGTAGCAATAATAACGACAAATACGATAATAACAATAATAATAAAAACGATAATGACGACGGTAATAATAACGATCATAACGTTAATAACGATAATAATAATAATAATATCAATAATAACGATATTAACAAAAATAGTAATAACAATAGTAACGAAAACAACGATAATAACATTAATAATAAAATTAATAATAAGGAAAGTAAGTATAATAACGTTGACAATTATAATAATAATAACAATAATAACGATAATAACGATAATAATGATAATAACGATAATAATAATACTAATAATAACATTAATAAAGACATTAATGGCAATAACGATAATAACGTTAAAATTAATAATCAAATAAAAGAGAATAACGATAATAACCATACTAACGATAATAGTGATAATAGTAACGATATTTAGAAAAATATCGTTAATAATTGTAACAATATTCACGATAATATCGATAATAATAATAACAAAAAAAGCACTAATAACGATAATAAATATAAGAAAATTTATAATAATAACGATTATAACGACAATAACTATAATAATGAAAATAACGATATTAACGATAATAACAATGATAATAATAGTAATAATAAAGGTAGTAACGATAAAAAAGTTTCTAACGATAATAATAAAAACAAGAATAACGGTAATAATGACTATGATGATAAGAAAGATTATAAAACCATTAATAATAAAAATAATAGCGACAATAACGATACTAATGATAATAATAGAAGTAGTAATAATAATATTAAGAATTATAACTATAATAAATATTATAACGATAGTAGTAGTAATTATAACAACAATAATAATAATAATAACGATAATAACGTTAACAATGATAATACCGATGATAACGATGTCAACAATAATATTAATAGTAAAAATAAAGATAATAACAATAATAACATTAATAAAGATAATAACGATAGTAATAGTAGTAATAATAACAATAATAACAAAATAGCGATAATAAGTTTATTATAGATAATAACGATAATTATAATATTCTTAATAACAATAGTAAAGATAGTATCGATAATAATAATAACGATAACAACGTTAATTACGATAATAATAATAACGATAATAACGATAATAACGATATTAACGGTTATAATAATAATTATAATTATAATAATATCGATAATAACGATAATAAGGATAATAACCATAATGACGACAATAAAGAAAAAAATATAATAATAAAAACGATAATAAAGATAATAACGACAATAATAATAATAATAATATTAATAATAATAATAACTTTAATGACGATAAAAACGATAATAGTAGTAATAATAACATCAATATTAACAATAAAAACGATAAGAATAATATAAATAATATCGACTATTACGATAAAAACGTTAATAACAATAATAATGATAAAGATAACATCTATATTTACGATAATAACGATAATAACGATATAATGATAATAATTATAATCATATTAAAGATAGTAACGATAATAACTACAATAGAGTAATAATATTAATAACGATAATAACAATAATAAAGATAATAACACTAATATTAATAACGATATTATCGAAAATATCGTTAATAATAATAACAATATTAACAATAATATCGATAATAATTATAATACCAATAATAATTATAAGGATAATTAAGAAAATAACTATTATAATAATAACGATTAAAAAGATAACAACGACAATATTGATAATAGCGATGATAATAATAACAACTAAAACAATATTAACGATAATAACTATAATAACAATTATAACAATGACTATAATAACGATAACAACGGTAATAATAATAATAACGATAATAACGATAATAGCGATAATAACAATTATAATAGAAGTAATAATAACAATATTAAGAATAATAACTATAATAAAGATAATAACAATAATAATAGTAGTAATAAAATAAGAAATAACAATAATAACGATAAAAACGATTTTAACGATAACAATAATGATGATAATTTCGATAATGTCGATATTAATAATAACAATAATAACTATAATAACGATAATAACGATTATTAACATAATAATAATAATAGCAATAATAAAGATAATAAAGATAATAACGACAAAATAATAATAATAATAATAATAACGATAATAACGGTAATAACGATAATAATAATAGAAAAATAAGAATAATATCAATAATAACGATAATAAAGATAATAACGATAATATCGATAATAATAAATACGATAATATCGAAATCTGCGATAATAATAATAACAATATTAAATATAACATTGATAATAATAACAACAATATTGACGATAATATCGATAATAATAATAACATTAATAACAGGAATACCGATAATAACGATAATATCGTTAATAATAATAATAAAGATAATGAAAATAATAATAATAACAATAATAACAATAATAAAAATAATAACGTAATAATGATAATAATAATAAAAATAATGAAGATAATATCAATAAAGTCGATAATAACGATAATAATAGTAATATTAACAATAATAACAATAATAACATTTATTGCGGAAATCACAATAATAACGATAATAACGATAATAATAATAACACTAATAACAATAATATCGACAATAACGATAATATAATAATAATAAGACCTATAAGAACGATAATATAGATAATAATAGCAGTAATAATAACAATATTAACAAAAATAACGATAATAACGATATTAACGATAACAATATTTACGATAATAACATTAGTTATAACAATATTGATAAGAATATTAACGATAATAAGGATAACATTAATAATCCATAACGATAATGCCGATTATAACGTTAATAATAATAATAATAACAATAATAATAAGTATAAAACGATAATAACAATAATAACGATAATAACGATAATAACGATAATAAAGACATATAATATTATAATAATAACGATAATAACGATAATAACGATAATAAAGACATATAATATTATAATAATAACGATAATAACGATAATATCGATAATAATAATAACGATAATGACGACAATATTAATAATAATATTAACGATAATAACAATAATAACAATAACGATATTAACGATAATATCGTTAAAAATAATAACAATATTAACGATAATGTCGATATTAATATTAATAACAATAATAATAAAGAGAATAATAAAGATAATAGAGATTATAATAATAACGATTAAAAAATTAACAACGACAATAATGATAATAGCAATAATAACGACAATAACGGTGATGAAAATAGCAATAATAACTATATTAAAGATAATAGTAATAATTATAATAACGATAACAACGATAACAACATTAATAATAATAAACGAAAAAATTAATAATAATATCGAAAGTAAGTATAATAACGCTGCCATCGATAATAATAATAAAAATAATAACGATAATAACCATAATTACAATGATAATAATAGGGATAATAAGGAAAATAACTCTGTAAAATATTCTAACAGTAATAATAATTACAACAATAACGATAGTAACGATTATGATAATAAGAACGATAATAATATTAATAATAATATATATAACAACGACAATAACGATAATAACGATAATAATAGAATTAATAATAACAGTAATATGAATAATGACTATAAGAACGATAGTAAAAATAGTACTAGTAGTAAAAAAGAAATAATTATAATATCGATAAAAACGATTTTAACGATAACAATAATGACGATAATTACGATAATATGGATAATAATAATAACAATATTAAGGATAATATCGATATTAATAATAACAAAAATAACTTTAATACCGAAAATAACGATTGAATCGTTAATAACAATAACGATAATAATGGTAATATCGATAAAAACAAAAACGATATTAACAATAATATTGACAATATTAAAGACAATAATGATAATAATTTTAAAACGATATAATTATCATAGTAATAGTAGTAAAAACGATAATAGCCATATTAAAAAAAAAATAATAACGATAATTGAGATAATAATAATAAAATTAATGACGTTAATAACGATAATAACAATAATAACGGTAAATATAATAAAATTAATAAGGCTAATAACAATAATAAAGAAAATAATATTATTAATAATAACGATAATAACGATTATAATGTAAATAATAATAATAACAATATCGATAATAACGATAATAACGGTAATAATACTAGCAGTAATAATTTTAATAACGGTGATAACTATATTTATGAAAACAATAGTAACGATAATATCGTTAATATCAATTATTATAGTAATAATAATATCAATAAAAACGAAATTAACAATAATAATAAAAATAATAATGGCGATATTAACGATAATAAGGATTATAGTAAGAACGATATTAACAACAATATTAATAATAATAATTACGATAATAATGATATTAACGATAATAATAATAGTAATAATAACGATAATAACCATAATAATAATAGTAATAATAAAGGTAATAACGATAGAAAAAGTTTCTAACGATAATAATAATAACAACAATAACGATAATAGTGACTATGATGATAAGGAAGATAATAATAATAATAACAATAAAAATAATAACGAAAATAACGATGATAATCATAATAATAAAAGTAATAATAACAATATTAAGAATAGTAACTATTATAACGATTATAACGATAATAGTAGGAGTAATAAAAACAGTAATAAAAATAATAACGATAATAACAATTATAAGAAAGTTAACGATTATAATATTCACGATATTAAGAATAATAACCATAATAATAATAAGAATAATGAAGACAGCAACGGTATTATCGATAATAATAACAGTAATAATAACAATAATAATAACAATAACGATAACAATGATAATATCTATAATAACGATAATAACAATAATAATAATAGTAATAATTAAAATAATAACGATATTAACGATAATAAGGATAATAACAATAACAATAATAACGACAATAGCAATTGTAACCCTTTAACGATATTAATATTTATCAAAATAACAATAATATTGATAATAACGATAATAACGATTACAATAGTAGCAATAATAACAATAATAACACTAATAACGATAATTGCGATAATAATAGTAATAATAATAACGATAATAACAATAATATTGTTAATAAGGTTATAACCGATGATAATGATAATTATAATATTCATAATAACTATAATAAGCATATTATCGATAATAATAATAACGATAATAAAGATCAGAATAATATCGATGAAAACGATAAAATAGAAAATAATAATAAAACCTTTAACGATAAAATCGATAATAATATTAATAATTTTAACGTTAATAACCATAATAATAATAATAATAATAGCAATAATAACCGTAACAAGGAAAATAACGAGGAAAATAATAACGATAATAACAATAATAGTAATAATTATAATATCGATAGTAACAATAATAACTTTAATGACGATAATAAAGATAATAATAATAACGATAATGACGATGGATATAATAACGATAATATCTTTAATAACGTTAATAATAATAATAATAATAGCGATAATAAAGATATTAACGTTAATAACGATAATAAAAAAAACAATTAAAACGATAATAACAATAATTATGATAATAACAATAATAATTATAATAGTGATAGCATTAATAACGATATTTACGATAATAAAAATAATAATAAAGATAATAACATTATTAACGATAATAACGATAATTACGATATAGACGATAATATCGATAATTATAATAACAATATTAACGATAATAATAATAGTAATAATAATAACGATAATAAACACAATAACAACAATAATATTAATAATAATATTAATAATAATAATAATTATAATAATAATAATAATAACGATAGTAACGATAATAACGATAATAAAAAAGTAATAATAGCAATAAAAATGGTAAATACGATAATAAAAACAGTAATAATAACGATAATAACTATACTAAAAACAATTATGGTCATAATAATAACAATTAATACGATAATTACGATAATAACGATTATAATGACAATAACGTTAATAACGATTATAATCATAACGATAATAATAATAATAATATTATAGATAACAACGATATTAACGTTATTGACGATAAAAATAACAGCAATAATAACGATAATAAGTATAATAACGATAATAACGATAATAATAATAATAATAATAATAATAACGATAATAAGGATCTTTACGAAAATAAGGGTATTAATAATAATAATATTAACAATAATACCAATATTAATAATAATAAGAATAATAAAGACAGTAACAATAATAATAATGGTAATACTAATGTTAATAACGTTATAAATGATAATAACGATAATAATAATAACAGTAATAACGAAAATAACGATAATATGGATTATAATACTAACAATAAAATAGATACTAAGAATATTAAAGATAACAAAAATAACATTAAATACGATAATAACGACAATAGTAATAATAATAATAACCATAATAATGATAATAAAAATACTAATAATAATAATAATAATAACATTAATAACGATAATAACGGTTATAATGTTAATAACTATAGTAACGATATTAACAAAAGAATAATAATAATAATAGAGATATTAAAGTTATTAACGATAATATTAATAATAATAATAACAATAGTAACGAAAATGACGACAAAAACGATAATAATAATAACGATAATAACTATAATAGTAATAATAATAATACCTATAGTAACAATAATAACGATAATGACAATAATAATAATTATAATAATAACGATTATAACGATAATTACGTTAATAACCATAATAATAATAAAATTATTAGCGATAATTACGATAATAACGAAAATAAAAATAGCAATAATAAAGATAATTATGATAATTATAATAATAATAATAATAATAACAAAATTAAGGATATTAACGATAATAACGATAATACTAATAATGATGACAACGTCAAAAATAATAATATTGATATAATTAATAACGAAAATAAGGATAATGACGATAACAACGATAAAATCAGTAATAATAATAATAATGATAATGACTATGATAACGACAAATCACTAATAACGAGAGGAATAGTAACGATAATAACGATTTAAGAGTAATAATAATTACATTAATAACGATAACAACGACAATAACGATAAAAATAATAATAATAATAACGATAATAACGTGCCAACGATAATAATAATAACAATAATAAGGATAAGAACAATAATAATAATGAAGTAAATAAAGATAATAACGATGACAACGATAATAATAATAACAATAATAAAGACAAATACGATAATAACGATTATAAGGATAATAACAATAACGAAAGTAACGATATTACTAATAATAATAAGAACGATATTGAAGATAAAACTATAAAAGTGATAATAACTATAATAACAAAAATAACAATTAAATAATAGTAATAATAGTGATATTAACGTTATTAACGATAACTACGATAATAACGACAATTATAATAATAATATAAACGTATATAGAGATAATTACTATTTCAAAGATAATAATTGTAACAATAATAACGATAAAAACGATATTAACGATAATCACAATAATAATAATGATAATAACGATGCTAATAATAATAAAAATAACAATAATAACGATAATAACAATAATAATAAAAAGAATAATAACGACAAAATGGTAATAACGCTAATAATAATAGCAATAATAACGATTTTGACGTTAATAACGATAGTAATAATAACATTAATAACGATAATAACTTTATCAACGATAATAATAATAATGACATTAATAATAATAATCATATTAGAGATATTAACGATAATAAAAACAATAATATTTATAACAATAATAATAATAGTAACCATAATAAATTTATATCGATAGTAATGATAGTTATAATAACGATAGTAATGATAATATCGATAATACTAATATCAATATTATTGATAATCTCGATAATAATAATAATAATAATAACGATAATATCGATAAACGATAATAATGATAATAACGATAATAAAGATAATAACAATAATATCGATTATAACGATAATAATAATAATAACGATAATGACGATAATAATAATAATAATAACGATTTCATCGATAATAATAATAACAATATTAACGATAATATCTATCATAATAACAAAAATATCGACGATAATATCGGTAATAATAGTAACAATATCGACAATAATGTAGATAATAATAATAACAATAATAACAATAATACCGATACTAACAATAATATCGTTAATAATAATAACGATAATATAGATGATAATAATAAAATTAATAACGTTAATAACTATAATTACGATAATAAATGTAATAATAATAAAATTAATAACGCTAATAACGATAATAAAGATAATAACACTATTAATAATACCGAAAATATCGATTATAATGGAAATAATAATAATAACAATATTGATAATAACGATAATAACGGTAATAACGATAATAATAATAGTAATAATAATAGTAATAATAATAATGATAATTACGATAATAACGATAATAATAATAGTCATAATAACATTATTACAATAATAACGATAAAAACAATAATAACGATATCCATAATAACGGTAATAAAGACAATATTAATAACAATAATAATATTGATAATAACTATAATAACAATAATAAACATATAGACGACATTAACGATAATCCTAATTACGATAATAACGATAATATAGATAATATTAATAATAATAATAACAGTAATAACGATAACAACGATAACAACGGCAATAATAATAATTATAATAATATCAATAATATCCATAATAATGATAATGACGGCAATAATAATAATAATAATAATGATAATAATAATATTAATAATAATAACGATAATGACGATAATAATAATAATAATAATAACAATAATAACAACAATAACGACAATAACGATAATAACGATAATAATAATAATAATAACGACAATAATAAATATAATAAATATAATAACGAAATGGTATTAACGAAAAAATCGACAATAGTAATTATAGTAATAAGGATAATAACGATAATAACGACAATAAAAATATTAATAATAAAGAAAATATCAATATTATAGCAAATAACGATTATAACGATAATAATAATAACAATATTAACGATAATAATGATAATAGCGATTATGACTATATTAAATACAGTAATAATTATAATAATAATAAAAATAATATTAACGATAACAATGATAATAATGATAATAATAGTAGTAATAATAACAATAATAACGATAATAACGATAATAAAGATAATAAGGATAATAACGATAATAGCGATTATAATAAAAACAACAATAAAGATAACAACAATATTAACATTAATAACAATTGTAACAATTATAGCGATAATAACAATAATAACGATAATAACGATAATAATAATAACACTAATAACAATAATATCGACAATAACGATAATTACGATAATACTAATAAAACTATAACGATAATAACGATAATAACAATAATATTAATAATAATAATAATAATAATGATAACAATAATAAGGGTAATAGCAATAATAATAATAACAAAATTAATGATTATATTTACTATAAAGATAATGGTAGTAATGATAATAATTATTATAATAATAACTATAATTACGATAATAATAATAGTAGAGATAATAATACCAATGTTTATAACCATATTAACCATTATAACGATAATAATAATAAAATTAATAACGATAATAACGTTTATAACGATAATAATAACGACAATAATCATAATAACTGTAATAATAATAACAAAAGTAACTATTGAAACGGTAATATCAATAATAATATACAATAATGACTATAATAACGGTAATAACGATAATAAAAATAATAATAATGACGATAATAACGGTAATAACGCGTAATAATAAATAAAAAAGTAACATTAGTAATAATAGCAATAATAACAATGGTAACGAAATGGAAGGTAATGGTAATAATGTTATTTACGAAATTAAGGATAATTACGATAATAAGGATATAAATAATATAAATAATAATAATAATAGTAATAATAATAAAAATAATATCGATAATAAATATAATAACGTTAATAATACATGTAGTAATAACAATAATATCATTATTAAAGATAATAAAGTTAAGAACGATAATAATAATCATAATAATAACGATAATATTCATAACAATATTAATGATAATAACGCTAATGACGATAACAATAATAACGATAATTACGATAATATCGATAATAGTAACAACAATATTAACGAAAGTGACCTTAATAATAATAATAGTAATAACGATTAAAACGATAATAACGATAATATAGATAATAACACAAATGATATTAACGATAATAGTAATAATTATAATAACGATAAGAACAATAATAAAGATTATAATAATAATAATAACAATAACGAAAATAAGGATAATAACCATTATAATAATATTAATAATAACGAAAATAAGGATAATAACGATAACAACGGAAATAATAATAACAATAATAGCGATAATAACGATTTTAACGATAATAAGGATAATAATAATAATTAAAATAACGATAGAAACGGTAAAAACGATAATAACGAAAATAACGAATATCGATATTAAAGATAATAATAACAATCAGTATAACGATGATAACGATAATATCGATAATAATAAAATTAATAATAATAATAATGATCGTAACGATAATAAAGATAATAATAGCAATAATAGTAACAATAATCATAGTAATAACTATAATAACAATAATATCGATAATAATAACAATGACAAAGTTAATAGAAATGATAATAATAAAGATAATACCGGTATTGACTTTAATAACAATAATAATAATAGCAACAGTAACGATAATTAAGAAAATAAAAATTATAATTAAATTGATACTAAGGATAAGAACGATATCATCAATAATATTAATAAGAAAAATAAAGATAATATCGATTATATTAATAAAAATATTAACAATTATATAGATAATTATAATAATAATATTAACAATAATAACGATAATAACAACATTAACGATAATAATGATAATAAAAATGACGATATTAACAAATATAACGATAAAAGAAATAGTAATAATCCCAATAATAAGGATAATAAAGATATCGTCGATAATAATAATAACAATAAAAACAAAGATAATAATGAAATTAATGGAAATAACGATAATAGCGATAACAACGTTAATAATTTTAGTAATTATAACAATAATAATATTACTAACGATAATAACGATATTAAAGATTCTAATAATAACGATAATAACGTTGATATCGATAAAAATAATAACAATATTAACGATAATATCGATAATAATAATAATGACAATAACAACAACAAAAAAGGTAATAACGATAATAATATAAACGGTAATAACAATAATAATGATAATAATAATAATAATAATAATAATAACAATAATTACGATAATAAAGATATTAACAATAATAATAATGATGATAATGACGATAATATTAATAATAATAATAACGATTATAACGATATTATCGATTGTAATAAGATTTATAATAAAGATAATGAAGATAAAAACGATATTAATAATAACAACAAAAACGATAATAACGATAATAATGATAATAACGATAATAAAAAAATAATAATATTAATGAGATGAATAACGATGATACCGATAATAACGGTAATAATAATAATAAATATAAATATAATATCGTTAATAAGGATAGTAATAATAATAATAATAATGGCTATAATAATGATAACAATAATAACGATAAGGAGGAAGATAACGATAAAAATTATAAACATAAAATCGATAACAACGATAATAACGGTAATATTAATACTAATAATATCAATTATAAGGAAAATAAAGATAAGAACGATTATAATAATAACAGTTATAACAATAATATCTATAATAACGATAGTAATAATAATAGATTTAATGATATATATAGAAATATAGATAGTGTTTATACGGACGATATTAAATAAAAACGATAATAAAGTATATAATGATAATAACGATAATAACGATAATAACGACAATAATATTAATAATAAAACGATAATAAAGACAATTTCGATGATAATAATAACGATAATAACACAATAGTTATAATAATAATAACGTTAATAACGATAATATCGATTAAAGTAATAACAATAAAATCGATCATAAAGATAATAACAATAATAACAATAATAACGAAAATAACGTCAATAAAAATTATATTATATACGATAATAACGATAAGAAAGAGATTAACGGTAATAACGATAATAAAGGCAATAATAATAATAATAAGAATAATAACGATAACTACAAATAGACGATAATAGTAATATTAATAATAATGAAAACAAGGATAATAACGATAACAACTATTATAATAATAATAATAGTAATAAAGATAGTAAAGATATGGACGATATTAACAATAATAACAATAATAAAGATAATTATAATACGATAATAACGATTACAGTAATAATAATAATATTGATAGTAACAAAAATTACGATAATGGTGAAAATAATAACAATAATAATAAAAATAATAAAGATATTAACGATAACAACGATATTAATGCTAATAACAATAATAATTACAATAATAATAACAATAATAACGTTAATATCAATAATAATGAGAACTATAATAATGATAATAAAGTCAATAACTTTAATATTAATAACAGTAATAATGATAACAACGATAATAACAATATTAATAGTAATAACGAAAATAAGGATAATCACGATGACAATGATAATAATAATAACAATAATAATGATAATACGTTAATAATCGTAGTAATAATAACAATAACAATGATAAGAACTATATTTACAGTAAAAATAGTAACGATAATAACGTTAATATAGATAATAATAACAATATTAAAGATCAAAACAAGGATAATAATAATATTAACAATAATATCGATAACTACTATCATTCCTATAATTATAATAATAGTAATATCGATAAAAAGGATAATTACGAAAAAAACGGTAATAACGATAATAACGATAATAACGGTAATAATTATAACAATAATGACGATAGTAAAGATAATTGCGATAATAATTATAATAACGATAATTATAACAATAATAACGATGGGAAAGATTATGAAGGTAATAATAATAACAATTATTACGACAAAGATAATAACAAAAATAACGATAATAGCGATATTAGCGATATTAATAGTAGTAATGATAAAGATAATAACGAAATTGACCATAATTACAATAATTGTGATAATTCCAATAATAATAAGAACAGCAATAACCATATTTCCGATAATAACGATAAGTACAATTATTATAGTGACGATAATAACGAAAAAAGTAATAATAATTATAACGATAAAGCGATAATAACAACAATAATAATAATAACAATATTAAACATAATAAAGATATAAACGATAGTAATTGTAGTAATATAAACAGTAATAACAATACTAAATATAATAACGATATTAACGATAATAATAACAACATTAACGATATTATCGTTAATATTAACAATAAAAATAACTATAATAAGAACAATAACGATAATAACAATATTAATAATAACTATAGTAACGATAATACCAATAATAATAATTAAATATTATCAATAATATCGATAATAATAATAAAAATAAAAACGATAATATCGATAATAACTGTTATATTAATTATAATAACGATAATAACGATAATAAGGATAGTACTATAATAACAATGATATTATTATCGATAAAAACAATAAAATTAATAACGCCGTTTATGATACCAACGAAAATATTAATATTAATAATGATGATATTTACGATAATAACGATAATAATTTTAGTAATAATAAAAATAATAACGACAATAAGGTTAATAACGAAAATAACGACATTAACGATAATAGCGATAATAATAATAACGATAATAACGATAATAGTAATTTTAATAATAACGATAATAACGATAAGAACGATAATAACAATAGTAATAATATTGATAACAAAGATAAAAACGATATTAACGCTAATAGCGATAATAATAAAAGCAATATTAAAGAAAATAAAGATAATAAAGATAATAACGATAGTAATAAGAATAATAACCGCAAAAATATCTATAATTACGATAATAACGACAATAACGACCATAACGATAATAATAATAGTAATAATATCGATGATAACGGAATTAACTATAATAATAATATTAATAATAGTAATAACAATAACAAAATAACGATATTATCGCTAACAGTAGTAGTAATACTAACATTAATAACAATACTATCGATAATAATGTTAACGATATTAATGATAAGGATAATAATTAGAATAATAATAATAATACTAACTATAAAAACGATAATAATAATAGTAATAGTAATAATAAAAGCAATAATAACGATAATAAAGATAATTATAATAGCAATAATAACGACAATAACGATAATAGCGATAACAATAATAACAATAATAACGTTAATAACGAAAATTACGATAATTCGGATAATAACAATAATAATGATAACGATAATAACGAAATAGTAATCATAATAATTACGATTATAAAGATTATATAGATAATAGTAATAATTATAATAATTAATATAATAAAGGTATAAACGATAAAAAAAATAATATTAATAAGAACAATAAAGATAATAACGATAATAATAATAATAATAATAACAATAACAAGGATAATAACAATAATAATAATAAAAGACTATAATAATGATTATAAAAATAATGATAATAAAGAATATAATTATAATAATAAAATAAATAATAAGGATAATAATGATACAAACGATAATAATAATAATAACAATTAACATAATAACGATTATAACGATAATAATAATACTAATAATAATAACAATAATAACAGCAAGAACGATAAAAAATATAATAACATTAATAACGACAAAAACGATAATAACGAAAATAACGATAATAATAATAATAACAAAAATAACTATAATAACCGTAATAACAATATTATAGTAATAAAAAAAAAGATAATGTCTATAATAAGGACAATAATAATAGTAATAATAACGATAATAACGATAATATCGATAATAATTATAACGAAAATAACGTCAATAATAAAATTAATATTAACGATAATAAGAATAATAATAATGACATCGATAATAATAATAACAATAATATAGATAATAAGCGTAATTATGAAAATAACAGTAATAGCGATAATATAGATAAAACGACAATAATAAAAATAATAATAAATACGATAATAAGGATAATAACGATAATAATGATAATAACGATAATAATAATAATAATAATAAAGAACGTAACGGTATTAACGGTAATAACGATAATAATAATAATAACAATAATAATAACGATAATATCTATAATAAAGGTACCAAAAATAAAAATATTAAAAATAATGACGAAAATATCTATAATAACGATACTAAAAATAACAATAATAAATATAATAATAGAAATAACGATTACAACGATAATTAAAATTACATTAAAGACGATAATTATGATAATTACGATAATAATGAAAAGAATATAAACAATAACAATAATAACGAAAAAATTACAATAACGATAATAAAAATTATAATAACTATAACAACGATAAAAAGGAAAGTAACTATAATAACAATGATATTAATAACGTTAAAAACAATAATAAAGTTAATAACGATAATAATAGTAAGAACAATAACAATAATAACGATAATAATAATAAAATTAATAACGCCAATTATGATAACAAGGAAAATAATAACATTATTAATAACTATAATTACGATAATAACGATAATAATTGTAGTAAAAATAAAAATAATAACAATTAAAACGATAATGATGTTTGCGATAATAATAATAACGACAATGATTATAATAATAATAATAATTCTAACGATAAAAGCAATAATAATAATAGTAATAGTAATAATAATAGCAATAATAACGATAATAAAGTTAATTATAATAACGATAATAACGACAATAATGATAATGGCTAATAACAGTAATAATAATAATAACGATAATAGCGATAATAATGATCATAATAATAATAACAGTCACAATATTAATAATAATAATAATAACGATAATATCGATAATAATAATAATAACAATAATAAAGATTATAACGACATTAATAAGAATAAAAATAGTAATAATAATAATAATATCGATGATAACGATAATAACTGTAATATTAAATATTATTCAAGACAATAATACCAATAAAAACGGTAATAAGTATAATAACAAATACGATAAAGTCGATAATAAGATTATAAACAATTATTATTATTAACGATTATTAACAATTATAGCGATAATATCGATAATAATAATAACAATATTAACGATAATATCGATAAAATTAATAACAATATTAACGATAATATCTATAAAAATAATAATAATAATAATAATAAAAGTAATAACGATAGTAGAGATAACAACAATGATAATAATAATAACGATAATAAAGATAATAACATTAATAAAAATAATTATAATAAAGATAACAACGATATTGACGAAAGTAACGATAATAATATTTACAATAAGAAAGCTAATTACGATAATAATGATATTAACGATAAAAATTTTGATAAGGATAACAATAATGACGATAATAACGTAAATAATAACAACAATAATAACGTTAATAATGATAATTACGATAATAATAATAAAAATAATAACGATTACAAAGACAATATCGATAGTAACGATAATAATAATTATAATAAGGAGAATAACGATATTAACAATAACAATAATAGCGATAATTACGATAATAACGACAATAATGATAACGAGGTAAATAATTATAATAATAATATCAATAGAAACGATAAAAAAGGTAATACTTACGATTATAACGATAATAACGTTAATAACGATATTAACCATCAAAAAATTAATAACTATATTTACGTTAATAACGATAATAATATCAGTAATAATAGCGATAATAGCGACAATAACGGTAACAATAATAATAACATTATTGACGATATTATCGATGATAACGATAATAAAAATAACGGTAATGACAATAATAATAATAATAGTAATAACAATAATAATTATAATAACGTTAACAATAATAACAATGTTAACGGCATTAATGATAATAATATTAATAAAGATATCAGCAATAATAGTAGTAGTAATTAATAACTATTATAACGAAAATAACGATAATAACGATAACAAAAATAACGATAATTACTATAATAACTAAAGTAATAAAATCGATAAAAACGATACTAGTAATAATAATAATACCGATAAAAACGATAATAAACAAAATAATAAAAAAAGAATAACGATAGTAAAGATATAATGAGGTTAATAATAATCATCATAAAAAAGATATTAACGATAATAACTACAATAAAAATTATAACAAAAATAATAATAATAATAGTAATCACAAGAACGAAAATATCGATAACATCAATTATAATATTAACGATAGTAACGATACTATCGACAATATTAATAACAATATTATTGATAAGATCGATAATAATAATAATAATAATAACGATAATATCGATAGTAAAGATAATAATGATAATAACGATAGTAAAGGTAATAACTATAATATCGACTATAAGAATAATAATAATGACGATAATAACGATAATTACGATAATGACGATAATATTAATAACGATAATAACGTTAATAACGTAAATAACGACAAATATAAAAGAAATAATAACAATAACAACGATTATAAAGATAATAGCGATAATTATATTAACGATAATATCGACATTATTAATAATAATGATAACGGTAATTATGATAATAATGATCGTAAAACTAATAACAATAAAGATAATAACAATATTGACGATATTAACGATAATAACGATAATAGAAATAATAGTAGTAATAGCAATAATAACGATAGAGTCGATAATAACGATAATAGCGATAATACTAATAACGATAAAAACGATAATAATAATAATGATAATAACGATAATGTCGATAATATTAATAACAATATTTACGATAATTCCGATATTAATAATTGTAATCATAACAATAATTACGATCATAACGATAATAGCAACTATAATAATAACGATAATAACGATATTAATAATAATATTATTATTGTAAGTAACAATAATAATGATAACGATGTTTATAATAGTAATAATAATAACGTTTATAACGATACTAACGGTAATAATGATAATAAAAATAATAATAACGATAAAAATAACATTATTACTAATAACAATAATAACGATAATAACGGTAATAAAAACAACAATAATAACAATATTAACGAAAATAGTAATAACCATTGTAACGGAAACAACGATAACAGCATTAATAATAAAAATAATAATAGCGAATGTAATTATAATAACGGTGACACCTATAATATTAATAACAATAATAACGATAATAACGATAATAACGATAATAATAATAATCGGTTTAAAGATAATAAAGATAATAACGATACTAACGATAATAAGGAATATAATAATGACAACAAAAGCAATATTAACGATAATAAGTATAATAACAATTATTAAAATGACGGTAAAAAAGATAACAATGGTAATAATGGTAATAAGGATAATTACGATATTAACAATGATAATAATAGTAATAATAAGATAATAACGATGTAAAAGTTTCTTACGATATTAATAATTACAACAATAACGATAATAACGATTTTGATGATAAGAACGATAATAATACAAATAATAATAAAAATAATACCGACAATAACGACAATAAGAATAATAATAGAAGTAATAAAAAAGTAATAATTATAATAACGATAAAAACGATTTTAACCATAACAATAATAACGACAATTACGATAATATCGATAATAATATTAACATTATTAACGTTCATAACGATAACAGTAATAATAATAATAACATGTATAACGATAGAAACGATAATAACAATAATAACGATGATAAAAATAACGATAATAATTTTAATAACGATAATAACGATAATAATGAAAATAACGATAATAATAATAATTATAATAAAAGTAAGAATGATAAAAAAGAAAATAACGACAATAATATTACTAATAATAACGATAATAACGATAATAACAATAATCGTATTAAAAATAATAACGATAATAACGATACTAACGATAATAACGAAAATAATTACAACAAAAACAATATTAACGATAACAACTATAATAACAATTATAATAATGACGGTAATATCGATAACAATCATAATAATGATAATAACGATAATAACGATAATAAAAATGATAATAATAGTAATAA